>NW_021822757.1:34928-141145 GCF_901001165.1 Salmo trutta | reverse complement strand
ATTGTAGACTTCAGAGGGAGCAACGGCCATGTTGATGACTGTCAGTGGTGTGAAGGGCTGTTATTGGTGGGATGCGGAGATTGTAGACTTCAGAGGGAGCAACGGCCATGTTGATGACTGTCAGTGGTGTGAAGGGCTGTTATTGGTGGGATGCGGAGATTGTAGACTTCAGAGGGAGCAACGGCCATGTTGATGACTGTCAGTGTGTGAAGGCTGTTATTGGTGGGGATGCGGAGATTGTAGACTTCAGAGGGAGCAACGGCCATGTTGATGACTGTCAGTGGTGTGAAGGGCTGTTATTGGTGGGATGCGGAGATTGTAGACTTCAGAGGGAGCAACGGCCATGTTGATGACTGTCAGTGGTGTGAAGGGCTGTTATTGGTGGGATGCGGAGATTGTAGACTTCAGAGGGAGCAACGGCCATGTTGATGACTGTCAGTGGTGTGAAGGGCTGTTATGGTGGGATGCGGAGATTGTAGACCTTCAGATGGATCAACGCCATGTTGATGACTGTCAGTGGTGTGAAGGGCTGTTATTGGTGGGATGCGGAGATTGTAGACTTCAGAGGGAGCAACGGCCATGTTGATGACTGTCAGTGGTGTGAAGGGCTGTTATTGGTGGGAGGGTCTTCGTTAGTATGCTGAACATCTGCATTGATGTTGGATTTAAGAGATCTCTTTCTGGCTTTGAGAAATCTGTTTTGTGTAACACACGTATGCAAGAAAGCACATACATGTACACACACGCACACACACACACACACTCACACACACACACATTAGGTTTTAATGGTGGGAACCAAGCTACCGAGATTTAACAGGATTTCCTGCCAAAACCTCCTCCCTTTTCCCGAGGACAAATAATTGCGAGAAACCGGTCAATTATAATACATTACTTCTATGAACAGTGTGACATGAATGAAATGGATCTGTTAAATGATAAGTAATGCAATTTTCTGCTCTGCTATCTGCGTGGTCATAAAGCTCAGGGTGTGTGTCTCCGTTGTTGAAGCCTACCGTAATGATTTACTCCAAGTTGCCATAAGTTCAAAGGTCACGCATTGTTGATGCTGAAACTTGAAATGCAGTTAATATATGGTAATAAAACTGGCTCCAACCTTTCACCTACCTGCTTTGAGCTGCCTGTAGACCTACCTGCTTTGAGCTGCCGGTAAACCTACCTGCTTTGAGCTGCCTCTAAACCTACCTGCTTTGAGCTGCCTGTAAACCTACCTGCTTTGAGCTGCCGGTAGACCTACCTGCTTTGAGCTGCCGGTAAATCTACCTGCTTTGAGCTGCCTGTAAACCTACCTGCTTTGAGCTGCCTGTAAACCTACCTGCTTTGAGCTGTCGGTAAACCTACCTGCTTTGAGCTGCCGGTAAACCTACCTGCTTTGATCTGCCGGTAAACCTACCTGCTTTGAGCTGCCTGTTAACCTACCTGCTTTGAGCTGCCGGTAGGCCTACCTGCTTTGAGCTGTCGGTGAACCTACCTGCTTTGAGCTGCCGGTAAACCTACCTGCTTTGAGCTGCCGGTAAACCTACCTGCTTTGAGCTGCCGGTAGACCTACCTGCTTTGAGCTGCCGGTAGACCTACCTGCTTTGAGCTGCCGGTAGACCTACCTGCTTTGAGCTGCCGGTAGACCTACCTGCTTTGAGCTGCCGGTAGATCTACCTGCTTTGAGCTGCCGGTAGATCTACATGCTTTGAGCTGCCTGTAAACCTACTTGCTTTGAGCTGCCTGTAGACCTACCTGCTTTGAGCTGCCTGTAGACCTACCTGCTTTGAGCTGCCTGTAGACCTACCTGCTTTGAGCTGCCTGTAGACCTACCTGCTTTGAGCTGCCTGTAGACCTACCTGCTTTGAGCTGCCTGTAGACCTACCTGCTTTGAGCTGCCTGTAGACCTACCTGCTTTGAGCTGCCGGTAGACCTACCTGCTTTGAGCTGCCTGTAGACCTACCTGCTTTGAGCTGCCTGTAGACCTACCTGCTTTGAGCTGCCTGTAAACCTACTTGCTTTGAGCTGCCTGTAGACCTACCTGCTTTGAGCTGCCTGTAGACCTACCTGCTTTGAGCTGCCTGTAGACCTACCTGCTTTGAGCTGCCTGTAGACCTACCTGATTTGAGCTGCCTGTAGACCTACCTGCTTTGAGCTGCCTGTAGACCTGCCTGCTTTGAGCTGCCTGTAGACCTACCTGCTTTGAGCTGCCTGTAGACCTACCTGCTTTGAGCTGCCTGTAGACCTACCTGCTTTAAACTGCCTGTAGACCTACCTGCTTTGAGCTGCCTGTAGACCTACCTGCTTTGAGCTGCCGGTAAACCTACCTGCTTTGAGCTGCCTGTAGACCTACCTGCTTTGAGCTGCCTGTAGTTCTACCTGCTTTGAGCTGCCTGTAAACCAACCTGCTTTGAACTGCCTGTAGATCTACCTGCTTTGAGCTGCCTGTAGACCTACCTGCTTTGAGCTGCCTGTAGACCTACCTGCTTTGAGCTGCCTGTAGACCTACCTGCTTTGAGCTGCCTGTAGACCTACCTGCTTTGAGCTGCCGGTAACCTACCTGCTTTGAGCTGCCTGTAGACCTACCTGCTTTGAGCTGCCTGATAGCTCTACCTGCTTTGAGCTGCCTGTAAACCTACCTGCTTTGAGCTGCCTGTAGAACCTACCTGCTTTGAGCTGCCTGTAGAACTACCCTGCTTTGAGCTGCCGGTAGACCCTACCTGCTTTGAGCTGCCTGTAGACCTACCTGCTTTGAGCTGCCTTTAGATCTACCTGCTTTGAGCTGCCTGTAAACCTACCTGCTTTGAGCTGCCTGTAGACCTACCTGCTTTTGAGCTGCCTGTAGATCTACCTGCTTTGAGCTGCCTGTAAACCTACCTGCTTTGAGCTGCCTGTAGACCCTACCTGCTTTGAGCTGCCTGTAGACCTACCTGCTTTGAGCTGCCTGTAGACCTACCTGCTTTGAGCTGCCTGTAGACCTACCTGCTTTGAGCTGCCTGTAGACCTACCTGCTTTGAGCTGCCGGTAAACCTACCTGCTTTGAGCTGCCTGTAGACCTACCTGCTTTGAGCTGCCTGTAGATCTACCTGCTTTGAGCTTCCTGTAAACCTACCTGCTTTGAGCTGCCTGTAGACCTACCTGCTTTGAGCTGCCTGTAGATCTACCTGCTTTGAGCTGCCGGTAGACCTACCTGCTTTGAGCTGCCTGTAGACCTACCTGCTTTGAGCTGCCTGTAGATCTACCTGCTTTGAGCTGCCTGTAGACCTACCTGCTTTGAGCTGCCTGTAGACCTACCTGCTTTGAGCTGCCTGTAGTTCTACCTGCTTTGAGCTGCCTGTAAACCTACCTGCTTTGAACTGCCTGTAGATCTACCTGCTTTGAGCTGCCTGTAGACCTACCTGCTTTGAGCTGCCTGTAGACCTACCTGCTTTGAGCTGCCTGTAGACCTACCTGCTTTGAGCTGCCTGTAGACCTACCTGCTTTGAGCTGCCGGTAAACCTACCTGCTTTGAGCTGCCTGTAGACCTACCTGCTTTGAGCTGCCTGTAGACCTACCTGCTTTGAGCTGCCTGTAAACCTACCTGCTTTGAGCTGCCTGTAGATCTACCTGCTTTGAGCTGCCTGTAGATCTACCTGCTTTGAGCTGCCGGTAGACCTACCTGCTTTGAGCTGCCTGTAGACCTACCTGCTTTGAGCTGCCTGTAGATCTACCTGCTTTGAGCTGCCTGTAAACCTACCTGCTTTGAGCTGCCTGTAGACCTACCTGCTTTGAGCTGCCTGTAGATCTACCTGCTTTGAGCTGCCTGTAAACCTACCTGCTTTGAGCTGCCTGTAGACCTACCTGCTTTGAGCTGCCTGTAGACCTACCTGCTTTGAGCTGCCTGTAGACCTACCTGCTTTGAGCTGCCTGTAGACCTACCTGCTTTGAGCTGCCGGTAAACCTACCTGCTTTGAGCTGCCTGTAGACCTACCTGCTTTGAGCTGCCTGTAGATCTACCTGCTTTGAGCTGCCTGTAAACCTACCTGCTTGAGCTGCTGGACCTACCTGCTGCCTGTAGACCTACCTGCTTTGAGCTGCCTGTAGACCTACCTGCTTTGAGCTGCCTGTAGACCTACCTGCTTTGAGCTGCCTGTAGACCTACCTGCTTTAAACTGCCTGTAGACCTACCTGCTTTGAGCTGCCTGTAGACCTACCTGCTTTGAGCTGCCGGTAAACCTACCTGCTTTGAGCTGCCTGTAGACCTACCTGCTTTGAGCTGCCTGTAGTTCTACCTGCTTTGAGCTGCCTGTAAACCAACCTGCTTTGAACTGCCTGTAGATCTACCTGCTTTGAGCTGCCTGTAGACCTACCTGCTTTGAGCTGCCTGTAGACCTACCTGCTTTGAGCTGCCTGTAGACCTACCTGCTTTGAGCTGCCTGTAGACCTACCTGCTTTGAGCTGCCGGTAAACCTACCTGCTTTGAGCTGCCTGTAGACCTACCTGCTTTGAGCTGCCTGTAGATCTACCTGCTTTGAGCTGCCTGTAAACCTACCTGCTTTGAGCTGCCTGTAGACCTACCTGCTTTGAGCTGCCTGTAGATCTACCTGCTTTGAGCTGCCGGTAGACCTACCTGCTTTGAGCTGCCTGTAGACCTACCTGCTTTGAGCTGCCTTTAGATCTACCTGCTTTGAGCTGCCTGTAAACCTACCTGCTTTGAGCTGCCTGTAGACCTACCTGCTTTGAGCTGCCTGTAGATCTACCTGCTTTGAGCTGCCTGTAAACCTACCTGCTTTGAGCTGCCTGTAGACCTACCTGCTTTGAGCTGCCTGTAGTTCTACCTGCTTTGAGCTGCCTGTAGACCTACCAGCTTTGAGCTGCCTGTAGACCTACCTGCTTTGAGCTGCCGGTAAACCTACCTGCTTTGAGCTGCCTGTAGACCTACCTCCTTTGAGCTGCCTGTAGATCTACCTGCTTTGAGCTTCCTGTAAACCTACCTGCTTTGAGCTGCCTGTAGACCTACCTGCTTTGAGCTGCCTGTAGATCTACCTGCTTTGAGCTGCCGGTAGACCTACCTGCTTTGAGCTGCCTGTAGACCTACCTGCTTTGAGCTGCCTGTAGATCTACCTGCTTTGAGCTGCCTGTAGACCTACCTGCTTTGAGCTGCCTGTAGATCTACCTGCTTTGAGCTGCCTGTAGACCTACCTGCTTTGAGCTGCCTGTAGTTCTACCTGCTTTGAGCTGCCTGTAAACCTACCTGCTTTGAACTGCCTGTAGATCTACCTGCTTTGAGCTGCCTGTAGACCTACCTGCTTTGAGCTGCCTGTAGACCTACCTGCTTTGAGCTGCCTGTAGACCTACCTGCTTTGAGCTGCCTGTAGACCTACCTGCTTTGAGCTGCCGGTAAACCTACCTGCTTTGAGCTGCCTGTAGACCTACCTGCTTTGAGCTGCCTGTAGACCTACCTGCTTTGAGCTGCCTGTAAACCTACCTGCTTTGAGCTGCCTGTAGATCTACCTGCTTTGAGCTGCCTGTAGATCTACCTGCTTTGAGCTGCGGTAGACCTACCTGCTTTGAGCTGCCTGTAGACCTACCTGCTTTGAGCTGCCTGTAGATCTACCTGCTTTGAGCTGCCTGTAACCTACCTGCTTTGAGCTGCCTGTAGACCTACCTGCTTTGAGCTGCCTGTAGATCTACCTGCTTTGAGCTGCCTGTAAACCTACCTGCTTTGAGCTGCCTGTAGACCTACCTGCTTTGAGCTGCCTGTAGACCTACCTGCTTTGAGCTGCCTGTAGACCTACCTGCTTTGAGCTGCCTGTAGACCTACCTGCTTTGAGCTGCCTGTAGACCTACCTGCTTTGAGCTGCCGGTAAACCTACCTGCTTTGAGCTGCCTGTAGACCTACCTGCTTTGAGCTGCCTGTAGATCTACCTGCTTTGAGCTGCCTGTAAACCTACCTGCTTTGAGCTGCCTGTAGACCTACCTGCTTTGAGCTGCCTGTAGACCTACCTGCTTTGAGCTGCCTGTAGACCTACCTGCTTTGAGCTGCCTGTAGATCTACCTGCTTTGATCCAATATCAAATCAAACATCAACTCACATTATACCTTTATACCTTTATTTTCAAACTTTATAATCGAAAACAATAAAAGGAAGGATAAAAAAACAAACAAAAGTCAGTAAAAGACATGAATTAAAGAAGATGAAACAAAGGATGTCAACATTAATAATAATAGATATTAAATATTAAAATGATTAGGCCGTGCTAAAAAGACTGTCAAATGGTATGTAAACACCTCGAGCAGTTTCACAGAACAAATCAAAAACAGACACAAATAACAACAATGAAATAAATCAGGCGTTTTTTTTTTAACTGCTAAAATGTAAGAAATAAACAGTTGCTTTACTCTCAAATTCCTAATTCTAGGCCCCTTTGATTTCTCCTAGTTTCAGCTCCAAGTAGCTGAATGTCTAACAATACTCCTTGCTTGACACTGGTACCACCGCCGTTACTGTCTCTGTAGTCCTGCCAAACTGCACTTTATACCGGCCATATGCACAGCAGTTTATAATCCTCTGAGCTGGAAGGACCTGTGCCTCTGATACAGATTTCTATGCTTTGCCCCAAACCTCAAAAGGGGGAGGGGGCTTGAAGTGATAATAGTTTTGGCACCAATTTACACAAAGCCATGAAATGAGAAATGTGTTTTGTATTCATGTGATCGACAAGCACATCACAAGAGAGCAACTGTGTTACTATGCCTGGTGTGAGCTCTGTCTCTGGTTGAATGCATGGTAGGCCTGTCAGTCTGTCAGTGGTCAACCACTTTATCAGTACACATGATGAACAAAAACTTCTACTCTGATTGGTACTTATAATATAACTTTTCCCCCAGCATGTCTACCTTTTATCGTGTTGTTTTGACAGATGTATAATCGATGATCTTGTTTGGATACATTAACGTGAAGATAGTATACAAATCCTTCCTATCTTCGCTTGCTATAAGAAACAGCTATTTAAAGGGGCATACAAATAACACCTGAACTCACCGCAAATTGAACACGGGTTGGATCCGTACTGTCACTCTGATCAAGTCCTTGGTACCATCAGAACCTTCTGTATCTCATCTCTCAAGTCTCTCGTATCATCGTAGTCAGTTGACCAGGCCAATGCTCTTAATAAAAACCTCTTGGGAAGTTAAAACCTTTTTTTTATTCTCATTACGTGAACAGAGATGCTGTGATTTGGTTTGGTCTTCTGAATACCTAATATAAAAAAAATATATAAAAAAATGTGCTTGCTCAAATGGAAAGCATCGGAAAGCGTGGTCGAAAACACATTTCTTCAAGTGGCTATGGAGGTGAATATTTGGTGTGTAATGCTGTTTTTCCCATACAACCTTGCAAAGCTCTAACAGAACTGTTGTCAAAAGTAGCGACGAGTCTCTCCGACTCGCTCAATTGTGATACATCTTATATATATACATATATAAGATGTTACAGGCTTTGACAAAATGGGTCCTGCAATCGTAATGAGCATCTGCAGTCCCTTGAGAGTGAATATTGAGTAAACGCATATCCGGATGTTTTGTTCTTGTGCGTTGAAATGAGAAAATCCTGATGAGATTTTAGCAGGTAGTTGGATTAAAATGAATATTTCTTAGTGTTCCGTCATCCAGCACAGCGATGTTCTTCCACATGGTAAAAACGAATTTTGCTGTCCCCAGTAAAATATTATTTTAGATTATTTATTTTATAGAGTCCACTACAGACATGTCTATGGGATTGAAATATGGGATTTTAAATAACCCATTATCTGGCCCCAGTTTCAGTCTCTATGTTTTTCCTGTCTGCCTTCGGGTGTAACGTTGAAAAAGTTTATTAAACGGAAGAAAATAAAAATGAACCAAAACAGGGAGGGGCCTAGCTAAATTTGTAAGATAGAAAGGGCTTCCGTTTGGTTCTCAAACGGTAAACCGTTTCCGGGTGTAACGTAAACCGTTTCCGGGTGTAACGTAAACCGTTTCCGGGTGTAACGTAAACCGTTTCCGGGTGTAACGTAAACCGTTTCCGTAATGAATATGCTCCTAGTCTCCATCTGCGGTTGGCGTCACACAGTGAATGAAAAACGTAGTAAAAAGTAGGATAGGTTTGTGAGAATCAGGCATCTACTCGTCTATCTGCGACACTGTTTCATCATTGGGAACTTCCACAGCTATCAACAATGGAAGGAGGGTTTCAGCAGGAAGTTGCTTCTCAACGTGGATGCTGTCGAATAAAATTAACGTGGCATCTAAAGCATCTCAAACAGCATGTACAGTAGACTACAGACATTATGTTCCTCCATCATGTACAGTAGACTACAGACATTATGTTCCTCCATCATGTAGACTACAGACATTATGTTCCTCCATCATGTAGACTACAGACATTATGTTCCTCCATCATGTACAGTAGACTACAGACAATATGTTCCTCCATCATGTAGACTACAGACATTATGTTCCTCCATCATGTACAGTAGACTACAGACCATATGTTCCTCCATCATGTACAGTAGACTGCAGAAATGATGTTCCTCCATCATGTAGACTACAGACAATATGTTCCTCCATCATGTACAGTAGACTACAGACAATATGTTCCTCCATCATGTACAGTAGACTACAGACATTATGTTCCTCCATCATGTACAGTAGACTACAGACAATATGTTCCTCCATCATGTAAACTACAGACAATATGTTCCTCCACCATGTACAGTAGACTACAGACAATATGTTCCTCCATCATGTACAGTAGACTACAGACATTATGTTCCTCCATCATGTAGACTACAGACAATATGTTCCTCCATCATGTACAGTAGACTACAGACCATATGTTCCTCCATCATGTAGACTACAGACAATATGTTCCTCCATCATGTACAGTAGACTACAGACAATATGTTCCTCCATCATGTAGACTACAGACATTATGTTCCTCCATCATGTACAGTAGACTACAGACATTATGTTCCTCCATCATGTAGACTACAGACAATATGTTCCTCCATCATGTAGACTACAGACCATATGTTCCTCCATCATGTACAGTAGACTACAGAGCATATGTTCCTCCATCATGTTCAGTAGACTACAGACCATATGTTCCTCCATCATGTACAGTAGACTACAGACAGTATGTTCTTCCATCATGTACAGTAGACTACAGACAATATGTTCCTCCATCATGTAGACTACAGACAATATGTTCCTCCATCATGTACAGTAGACTACAGACAATATGTTCCTCCATCATGTAGACTACAGACAATATGTTCCTCCATCATGTACAGTAGACTACAGACAATATGTTCCTCCATCATGTACAGTAGACTACAGACAATTTGTTCCTCCATCATGTACAGTAGACTACAGACAATATGTTCCTCCATCATGTAGACTACAGACAATATGTTCCTCCATCATGTACAGTAGACTACAGACAATATGTTCCTCCGTCAGGTAGACTACAGACAATATGTTCCTCCATCATGTACAGTAGACTACAGACATTATGTTCCTCCATCATGTACAGTAGACTACAGACAATATGTTCCTCCATCATGTAGACTACAGACCATATGTTCCTCCATCATGTAGACTACAGACATTATGTTCCTCCATCATGTACAGTAGACTACAGACAGTATGTTCCTCCATCATGTAGACTACAGACCATATGTTCCTCCATCATGTAGACTACAGACCATATGTTCCTCCATCATGGACAGTAGACTACAGACCATATGTTCCTCCATCATGTAGACTACAGACTATATGTTCCTCCATCATGTAGACTACAGACAATATGTTCCTCCATCATGTACAGTAGACTACAGACAGTATGTTCCTCCATCATGTAGACTACAGACCATATGTTCCTCCATCATGTAGACTACAGACCATATGTTCCTCCATCATGTACAGTAGACTACAGACAGTATGTTCCTCCATCATGTAGACTACAGACCATATGTTCCTCCATCATGTAGACTACAGACCATATGTTCCTCCATCATGGACAGTAGACTACAGACATTATGTTCCTCCATCATGTAGACTACAGACAATATGTTCCTCCATCATGTACAGTAGACTACAGACAATATGTTCCTCCATCATGTAGACTACAGACAATATGTTCCTCCATCATGTACAGTAGACTACAGACAATATGTTCCTCCATCATGTAGACTACAGACAATATGTTCCTCCATCATGTACAGTAGACTACAGACAATATGTTCCTCCATCATGTTCAGTAGACTACAGACAATATGTTCCTCCATCATGTAGACTACAGACAATATGTTCCTCCATCATGTACAGTAGACTACAGACAATATGTTCCTCCATGTAGACTACAGACAATATGTTCCTCCACCATGTACAGTAGACTACAGCCAATATGTTCCTCCATCATGTACAGTAGACTACAGACAATATGTTCCTCCATCAATTACAGTAGACTACAGAGAATATGTTCCTCCATCATGTACAGTAGACTACAGACAATATGTTCCTCCATCAATTACAGTAGACTACAGACAATATGTTACTCCATCATGTACAGTAGACTACAGACAATATGTTCCTCCATCATGTAGACTACAGACCATATGTTCCTCCATCATGTAGACTACAGACCATATGTTCCTCCATCATGTACAGTAGACCCACCGACAGTATGTTCCTCCATCATGTAGACTACAGACAATATGTTCCTCCATCATGTACAGTAGACTACAGACAATATGTTCCTCCATCATGTACAGTAGACTACAGACAATATGTTCCTCCATCATGTACAGTAGACTACAGACAGTATGTTCCTCCATCATGTAGACTACAGACCATATGTTCCTCCATCATGTAGACTACAGACCATATGTTCCTCCATCATGGACAGTAGACTACAGACCATATGTTCCTCCATCATGTAGACTACAGACATTATGTTCCTCCATCATGTACAGTAGACTACAGACAGTATGTTCCTCCATCATGTAGACTACAGACCATATGTTCCTCCATCATGTAGACTACAGACCATATGTTCCTCCATCATGGACAGTAGACTACAGACCATATGTTCCTCCATCATGTAGACTACAGACATTATGTTCCTCCATCATGTAGACTACAGACAATATGTTCCTCCATCATGTACAGTAGACTACAGACATAATGTTCCTCCATCATGTAGACTACAGACAATATGTTCCTCCATCATGTAGACTACAGACAATATGTTCCTCCATCATGTACAGTAGACTACAGACAATATGTTCCTCCATCATGTTCAGTAAACTACAGACAATATGTTCCTCCATCATGTAGACTACAGACAATATGTTCCTCCATCATGTACAGTAGACTACAGACAATATGTTCCTCCATCATGTAGACTACAGACAATATGTTCCTCCACCATGTACAGTAGACTACAGCCAATATGTTCCTCCATCATGTACAGTAGACTACAGACAATATGTTCCTCCATCAATTACAGTAGACTACAGACAATATGTTCCTCCATCATGTACAGTAGACTACAGACAATATGTTCCTCCATCATGTACAGTAGACTACAGACAATATGTTCCTGCATCAATTACAGTAGATTACAGACAATATGTTCCTCCATCATGTACAGTAGACTACAGACAATATGTTCCTCCATCATGTAGACTACAGACCATATGTTCCTCCATCATGTAGACTACAGACCATATGTTCCTCCATCATGTACAGTAGACCCACCGACAGTATGTTCCTCCATCATGTAGACTACAGACAATATGTTCCTCCGTCATGTACAGTAGACTACAGACAATATGTTCCTCCATCATGTACAGTAGACTACAGACAATATGTTCCTCCATCATGTACAGTAGACTACAGACAATATGTTCCTCCATCATGTAGACTACAGACAATATGTTCCTCCATCATGTACAGTAGACTACAGACAATATGTTCCTCCATCATGTAGACTACAGACATTATGTTCCTCCATCATGTACAGCAGACTACAGACAATATGTTCCTCCATCATGTAGACTACAGACAATATGTTCCTCCATCATGTACAGTAGACTACAGACCATATGTTCCTCCATCATGTAGACTACAGACAATATGTTCCTCCATCATGTACAGTAGACTACAGACCATATGTTCCTCCATCATGTACAGTAGACCCACCGACAGTATGTTCCTCCATCATGTAGACTACAGACAATATGTTCCTCCATCAGGTACAGTAGACTACAGACAGTATGTTCTTCCATCATGTACAGTAGACTACAGACAATATGTTCCTCCATCATATAGACTACAGACAATATGTTCCTCCATCATGTACAGTAGACTACAGACAATATGTTCCTCCATCATGTACAGTAGACTACAGACAGTATGTTCCTCCATCATGTACAGTAGACTACAGACCATATGTTCCTCCATCATGTACAGTAGACTACAGACAATATGTTCCTCCATCATGTACAGTAGACTACAGACCATATGTTCCTCCATCATGTACAGTAGACTACAGACCATATGTTCCTCCATCATGTTCAGTAGACTACAGACAATATGTTCCTCCATCATGTAGACTACAGACAATATGTTCCTCCATCATGTACAGTAGACTACAGACAATATGTTCCTTCATCATGTGAGTCATATAAATTACCTTCTTGCTTTCTTCATATTTTTATAAGCGGGGAGCGTAAATTGTACAATTGTAAACTAACAAGTTAGAACCCATGTATATACCTTAATATACAGCACCAACTACATTAATAGCTGGTAAGGTAAATTATATTCTACCTGGACTTTAAGTTGTAAGTGAAGGTTTCACATTTCTGTTTTGACTAAAGCAAGCTAATGTTAGCTGGCAAGCAACCCTTACTGAAAAAAAATGGAAACTGGCACACAGTTTTGGCAAACTTTTGGCCAATTTGTTGCAAATATGTGGCAAGTTCATATTTTCACAATCAAATAATTTTTTTGTGGCAAACTGTTGCGGTAAATTTGCAGCAAGTTCATATTTTCACTTGAAAATTAGTTTTTTGGCTAACTGTTGCGGTAACTTTGCGGCAACTTGTGAACTTATGGCAAAAAATTCTGTGAAACTCGTTGGAGAACATTCTGCTGTCTGCTACAAATTTGCAGCAAACTCAGTATGAATATTTAAATTAGATTAGGTTTTTGGTTACGGTGTGTTTAACATTGACATGTTGTATTTACATAAACCAACATATTGAATGTAGTAAATATATGTATTCCAGCGTCGTCCTGGTTAGGGGAGGGTTTGGCCGGCAGGGTTGTCCTTGTCCCATCGCGCTCTAGCGACTCCTGTGGCGGGCCAGGTGCAGTGCACGCTGACACGGTCGCCAGGTGTATGGTGTTTCCTCCGACACATTGGTGTGGCTGGTGTAGAGTACAGCAGTAGGGGACAGCAGTAGGGTAGGGCCGAAGGGTAGGGCCGAAGGGTACAGCAATAGGGTACAGCAATAGGGTACAGCAGTAGGGTACTGTAGTAGGGTACAGCAGTAGGGTCCAGCAGTAGGGTACTGTAGTAGGGTACAGCAGTAGAGTACAGCAGTAGGGTACTGTAGTAGGGTACAGCAGTAGGGTCCAGCAGTAGGGTACTGTAGTAGGGTACAGCAGTAGGGTCCAGCAGTAGGGTACTGTAGTAGGGTCCAGCAGTAGGGTCCAGCAGTAGGGTCCAGCAGTAGGGTACAGCAGTAGAGTACAGCAGTAGGGTACAGCAGTAGGGCACAGCAGTAGGGTCCAGCAGTAGGGTCCAGCAGTAGGGCACAGCAGTAGGGTACAGCAGTAGAGTACAGCAGTAGGGTACAGCAGTAGGGTACAGCAGTAGGGTCCAGCAGTAGGGTCCAGCAGTAGGGTACAGCAGTAGGGTACAGCAGTAGGGTACAGCAGTAGAGTACAGCAGTAGGGTACAGCAGTAGGGTCCAGCAGTAGAGTACAGCAGTAGGGTACAGCAGTAGGGTGGGCCGTTACTCCCACTCCCAAATTGCCTACTTTACTCAAGTTTAACTACTGTATTCGTTTTTGGGGGGGTTTACCCCGTTTTCTCACCAATTTTGTGGTATCCAATTGGTAGTTACAGTCTTGTCTCATCGCTGCAACTCCCGTACGGACTTGGGAGAGGCGAAGGTCGAGAGCAGTGCGTCCTCCGAAACACAACCCAACCAAGCCGCACTGCTTCTTGACACAACGCCCACTGGAAGCCAGCCACACCAATGTGTCGGTGGAAACACCGTACACCATCCTCCCCTCTTCACCTACCATCCTACACCATCCTACACCATCCTACACCATCCTACACCATCCTCCACATCTTCAGCTACCATCCTACACCATCCTACACCATCCTCCCCATCTTCACCTACCATCCTACACCATCCTACACCATCCTCCCCATCTTCACCTACCATCCTACACCATCCTACACCATCCTACACCATCCTCCCCCTCTTCACTTACCATCCTACACCATCCTACACCATCCTACACCATCCTCCCCCTCTTCACCTACCATCCTACACCATCCTACACCATCCTACACCATCCTCCACCTCTTCCCCTACCATCCTACACCATCCTACACCATCCTACACCATCCTCCCCCTTTTCACCTACCATCCTACACCATCCTACACCATCCTCCACCTCTTCCCCTACCATCCTCCACCATCCTACACCATCTTACACCATCCTCCCCCTCTCCCTCTACCATCCTCCCCCTCTCCCCCTACCATCCTACACCATCATCCACTAAACATTCTCTCCAGATACACAAGGTGACATCTCTTTATGACTTCTGCCAGTGGTCCTCCCAACACCAGTCTACAAGATTGGCAGGAAGACATTCTGACCCAGCTTCAATGAGACCAGAAAGTCCTTCATTGACTTGCAGCCTGTAAGTTTAAATAGTGGATAGGCATAGGGAGATCGATGGGGAAATTAGATGATGGCAATTTGTAAACCTTGAATAAAAGGAACAGCATTCCAATATCAGTTATGAATAACTATGCATAAGTTATGCAAATAGATACACAGCGAGGCAGGGCTTAACGTGACCACGCCCCCAAGTAGGGTACAGCAGTAGGGTACAGCAGTAGGGTACAGCAGTAAGGTATTGTAGTAGGGTACAGCAGTAGGGTACAGCAGTAAGGTAAAGCAGGAGGATACAGCAATAGGGTACAGCAATAGGGTACAGCAGTAGGGTACAGCAGTAAGGTACAGCAGTAAGGTACAGCAGTAAGGTATAGCAGTAGGATACAGCAATAGGGTACAGCAATAGGGTACAGCAGTAGGGTACAGTAGTAGGGTACAGCAGTAAGGTACAGCTGAAGGGTACAGCAATAGGGTACAGCAATAGGGTACAGCCGTAGGGTACAGCAGTAGGGTACTATAGGAGGGTACTATTGGAAGGTACTGCAATAGGGTACAGCAGTAGGATACTGTAGTAGGGTACAGAGTAGGGTACAGCAGTAGGGTACAGAGTAGGGTACAGCAGGAGGGTCCTATAGGAGGGTACTATAGGAGGGTACTATTGGAAGGTACTGCAATAGGGTACAGCAGTAGGTTACTGTAGTAGGGTACAGCAATAGGGTACTGTAGTAGGGTACAGCAGTAGAGTACAGCAGTAGGGTACTGTAGTAGGGTAGAGCAGTAGAGTACAGCAGTAGGGGAGAGCAGTAGGGTAGGGCCGAAGGGTAGGGCCGAAGGGTACAGCAATAGGGTACAGCAATAGGGTACAGCAGTAGGGTACTGTAGTAGGGTACAGCAGTAGGGTCCAGCAGTAGGGTACTGTAGTAGGGTACAGCGGTAGGGTACTGTGGTAGGGTACAGCAGTAGAGTACAGCAGTAGGGTACAGCAGTAGGGTACAGCAGTAGGGTCCAGCAGTAGGGTACAGCAGTAGAGTACAGCAGTAGGGCTCAGCAGTAGAGTACAGCAGTAGGGTACAGCAGTAGGGTACAGCAGTAGGGTACAGCAGTAGGGTCCAGCAGTAGGGTACAGCAGTAGGGTACAGCAGTAGAGTACAGCAGTAGGGTACAGCAGTAGGGTACAGCAGTAGGGTACAGCAGTAGAGTACAGCAGTAGGGTACAGCAGTAGGGTACAGCAGTAGGGTACAGCAGTAGAGTACAGCAGTAGGGTACAGCAGTAGGGTACAGCAGTAGGGTACAGCAGTAGGGTGGGCCGTTACTCCTACTCCCAAATTGCCTACTTTACTCAAGTTTAACTACTGTATTCGTTTTTGGGGGGGGGGGGGTTTACCCCGTTTTCTCACCAATTTTGTGGTATCCAATTGGTAGTTACAGTCTTGTCTCATCGCTGCAACTCCCGTACGGACTTGGGAGAGGCGAAGGTCGAGAGCAGTGCGTCCTCCGAAACACAACCCAACCAAGCCGCACTGCTTCTTGACACAGGATGGTGTAGGATTGTGTAGGATGGTGTAGGACGGTGTAGGATGGTGTAGGACGGTGTAGGATGGTGTAGGATGGTGTAGGATGGTGTAGGACGGTGTAGGATGGTGTAGAATGGTGTAGGACGGTGTAGGATGGTGTAGGATGGTGTAGGATGGTAGGGGAGGATGGTGTAGGACGGTGTAGGATGGTGTAGGATGGCCGCTTCCTCTTTTGAGTCCCGGGGATCAGGGCCTTGTCCGGAGAAAGCAGAACGTCCATCGCTGCCTTCTGTTAAAGTACATTATCATCCACATGGAGGTTAGTGATCGCTGCTCTGATGTCCAGAAGATATTTTCGGTCGTAGGAAATGATGGCACGAAACGAAGTTAAGATCAGCATTAAAAAACACACACAACGTAGCCAGGAGCCCGTGAGACTGCCAGCTATCAGTCTTCCCATCTTCCACTGCGTGTGTGGGCACAGTGACAGTATGAGGCCAGAGTCAAGAAGACCGTGACTTAATGACACTGTACCTAGCTGAGATACACAGACTACGATAGTGTATCTGACCTAGATACAGTACGGCATTAGGCCACTATTATATACACCGTACCTCCTGGCTCTGACCTCTGGCCTCATCCTGTCACGGAGTGAGAAAAGTACCGAAGGTGACATCATTATATCATCAACAGGTGGATAGGGACCAGGTGGACAGGGACCAGGTGGACAGGAACCAGGTGGACAGTAACCAGGTGAACAAGAACCAGGTGAACAGGGACCAGGTGGACAGGGACCAGGTGAACAGGGACCAGGTGGCAATAAATAGGCCATAGGAGCGAATAATTACAATTTAGCAGATTAACACTATAATGATAGATGAGCAGATGATGATGAGCAGATGAAGGTGTGTAAGTAGTGATACTGATGTGCAAAAAGGCAGAAAAGTAAATAAAAACAATATGGGGTGGTGTAGGTAGGTTGGATGGGCTATTTACAGATGGACTATGTACAGCTGCAGCGATCGGTTAGCTGCTCAGATAGCTGATGTTTAAAGTTAGTGAGGGAAATATAAGTCTCCAACTTCAGTGATTTTTGCAATTTGTTCCAGTCACTGGCAGCAGAGAACTGGAAGGAAAGGTGGCCAAATCAGGTGTTGGCTTTGGGGATGACCAGTGAGATATACCTGCTGGAGCGCGAGCTACGGGTGGGTGCTGCTATGGTGACCAGTGAGCTGAGATAAGGCGGAGCTTTACCTAGCATAGACCTATAGATGACCTGGAGCCAGTGTGTCTGGAGACGAATATGTAGTGAGGGCCAGCCGACTAGAGCATACAGGTCACAGTGGTGGGTGGTGTATGGGGCTTTGGTAACAAAACGGATGGCACTGTGATAGACTGCATCCAGTTTGCTGAGTAGAGTGTTGGAGGCTATTTTGTAGATGACATCGTCGAAGTTAAGGATCGGTAGGATAGTCAGTTTTACGAGGGTAAGTTTGGCGGCGTGAGTGAAGGAGGCTTTGTTGCGAAATAGGAAGCCAATTCTAGATTTCATTTTGGATTGGAGAAACGCTTAATGTGAGTCTGGAAGGAGAGTTTACAGTCTAGCCAGACACCTAGGTATTTGTAGTTGTCCACATATTCTAAGTCAGAACTGTCCAGAGTAGTGATGCTGGACGGGCGGGCAGGTGCGGGCAGCGAACGATTGAAGAGCATGCATTTAGTTTTACTAGCGTTTAAGAGCAGTTGGAGGCCACGGAAGGAGTGTTGTATGGCATTGAAGCTCGTTTGGAGGTTAGTTAACAGTGTCCCAAGAAGGGGCAGATGTATACAGAATGGTGTTGTCTGCGTAGAGGTGGATCAGAGAATCAGCAGCAAGAGCGACATCATTGATATATACAGAGAAGAGAGTCGGCCCGAGAATTGAACCCTGTGGCACCCCCATAGAGACTGCCAGAGGTCCGGACAACAGGCCCTCCGATTTGACACACTGAATACTATCTGTGAAGTAGTTGGTGAACCAGGCGTGGCAATCATTTGAGAAACCAAGGCTGAGTCTGCCGATAAGAATATGTTACCAAATGTACCATTTGGTACATTGTAGATGCATAGATATATGACATGCATATGTTTAATGTATATTCCTGAATGCCAATTGGTCATTGACAAAAGTTCCCCAGAAACCGTTGATAAAAGGTGAACAATCTCTGCGAGGGATTTTTGCATAAAATGTCAGACCATGCCAACAGCTGACAAAATAGTCCTGTAAATTGTTAAAATTAGATTTTAGAAATATATTTTAATGTTTTTAAATAAGTTTGTGAAAAGTTTCAGCTGTTTTGTTTCAGCAATAAGCGTGTACTAAGCAAATAGTAAAACCAGAGACCTGAAAATACTTACACCTATTAACATCAATCAAATCAGATTCATAGACCTGAAAATACTTACACCTATTAACATCAATCAAATCAGATTCATAGACCTGAAAATACTTACACCTATTAACATCAATCAAATCAGATTCATAGACCTGAAAATACTTACACCTATTAACATCAATCAAATCAGATTCATAGACCTGAAAATACTTACACCTATTAACATCAATCAAATCAGATTCATAGACCTGAAAATACTTACACCTATTAACATCAATCAAATCAGATTCATAGACCTGAAAATACTTACACCTATTAACATCAATCAAATCAGATTCATAGACCTGAAAATACTTACACCTATTAACATCAATCAAATCAGATTCATAGACCTGAAAATACTTACACCTATTAACATCAATCAAATCAGATTCATAGACCTGAAAATACTTACACCTATTAACATCAATCAAATCAGATTCATAGACCTGAAAATACTTACACCTATTAACATCAATCAAATCAGATTCATAGACCTGAAAATACTTACACCTATTAACATCAATCAAATCAGATTCATAGACCTGAAAATACTTACACCTATTAACATCAATCAAATCAGATTCATAGACCTGAAAATACTTACACCTATTAACATCAATCAAATCAGATTCATAGACCTGAAAATACTTACACCTATTAACATCAATCAAATCAGATTCATAGACCTGAAAATACTTACACCTATTAACATCAATCAAATCAGATTCATAGCCAATGCGTCAATCTAAGTGACATAATAAAACATCCCCATCAAAATCTGTCAGTTTAAGATGGCTGTGCCACTAGAGATTCTGGGTTCGAGTCCAGGCTCTGTCGCAGCCGGCTATTACCGGGAGACCCGTGGGGCGGCGCACAATTGGCCCAGCGTCGTCCTGGTTAGGGGAGGGTTTGGCCGGCAGGGATGTCCTTGTCCCATCGCGCTCTAGCGACTCCTGTGGCGGGCCGGGTGCAGTGCACGCTGACACGGTCACCAGGTGTACGGTGTTTCCTCCGACACGTTGGTGCATTAGACTAGCGCGCCCCTCAGGAGGCCTTGATTTAGACGCAGCCCCATGCAACAAAAATGTTTTATATCTCTAGCTTAAACTGACGGATTTTGATGGGGACGTTTTTATTAGGTTACTGAGATTGACGCATTGGCTATGTATCTGATTTTATATTTTAACTGTCAATTGTACATGTGTTATTCAAATCGTTTCTATACAGCTATATTGGAAAAGGCCAAATTCTATATTTTATCAAATCGTTTTTACATATATATTTTTTTATACTTAAAGGGGACCTAAAATTCTAAATGATCCATGTGTCTTATTGCAGATAGATAATGGCTTCCATCAATGTAATTGTATGCATCCTTTCCAATACCCCATATATTTTTGGCGTAAAAATATTTTTTTAATATAATTTCCTTCTTCATTATTTTTCCCGAACCCTACCACGCCTCCTCTAATTGGAGTAAACTAATGGACAACAACACTTAGGCTTCTACTTCCAGCTCATACAAACTATATACATTTTACAGACACAGTATATTTTACATAAGTTATCTTTCAGCTACCCTCACCTCCTCCCATCTATCTCTGAAAACCATCTATTCTCACAGTTTCTACAGATTGTACATTAAAGATCAACATTTTTACTATGAATATTATTATATTATGATCGATTGACTGTGACAAATCACATCCAGCAGCGAAACAGAGAGCAGAACAGAGCAGAGCAGAACAGAACAGGGAGTAACAGAACAGAACAGAACAGGGAGTAACAGAGCAGAGCAGAACAGGGAGTAACAGGACAGAACAGAACAGAACAGAACAGAGCAGAACAGAACAGGGAGTAACAGAAAAGAACAGAGCAGAACAGAACAGAACAGAACATGGAGTAACAGAACAGAACAGAACATGGAATAACAGAACAGAACAGGGAGTAACAGAACAGAACAGAGCAGAACAGAACAGAACAGAACATGGAGTAACAGAACAGAACAGAACATGGAATAACAGAACAGAACAGGGAGTAACAGAACAGAACAGGGAGCAACAGAACAGAACAGGGAGTAACAGAACAGAACAGAACAGGGAGCAACAGAACAGAACAGAACAGGGAGTAACAGAACAGAACAGGGAGTAACAGAACAGAACAGGGAGTAACAGAACAGAACAGGGAGTAACAGAACAGAACAGGGAGTAACAGAACAGAACAGAACAGGGAGTAACAGAACAGAACAGGGAGTAACAGAACATAACAGAACAGAACAGGGAGTAACAGAACAGAACAGGGAGTAACAGAACAGAACAGAACAGAACAGAACAGGGAGGAACAGAACAGAACAGGGAGGAACAGAAAATAACAGAACAGAACAGAACAGGGATTAACAGAACAGAACAGAACAGGGAGTAACAGAACAGAACAGAACATGGAGTAACAGAACAGAACAGGGAGTAACAGAACAGAACAGAACAGGGAGTAACAGAACAGAACAAGGAGTAACAGAACAGAACAGAACAGGGAGCAACAGAACAGAACAGAACAGGGAGTAACAGAACAGAACAGGGAGTAACAGAACAGAACAGGGAGTAACAGAACAGAACAGAACAGGGAGTAACAGAACAGAACAGGGAGTAACAGAACATAACAGAACAGAACAGGGAGTAACAGAACAGAACAGGGAGTAACAGAACAGAACAGGGAGTAACAGAACAGAACAGAACAGGGTGTAACAGAACAGAACAGAACAGAACAGGGAGCAACAGAACAGAGCAGAGCAGAGCAGAACAGAACAGGGAGTAACAGAACAGAGCAGAGCAGAACAGAACAGAACAGAACAGAACAGGGAGTAACAGAACAGAACATGGAGTAACAGAACAGAACAGAACATGGAATAACAGAACAGAACAGGGAGTAACAGAACAGAACAGGGAGCAACAGATCAGAACAGAACAGAACAGGGAGGAACAGAGCAGATTCTATCTCCTATTTTGTCTTTCTTTCTCTCTATTCTGTCTTTCTGTCTTACTATCTCTCTATTCTCTTCTTTCTATCTCTCGATTCTGTCTTTCTATCTCTATCTCTCTATTATGTCTTTCTGTCTCTCTATTCTCTGTCTATTTCTCTATTCTGTCTTTCTATCTCTCTATTTTGTCTTTCTGTCTCTCTATTCTGTTTTTCTATCTGTCTATTCTGTTTTTCAAACATTCTATTCTGTCTTTCTATCTCCTTATTCTGTCTTTCTGTCTTTCCAGCTCTATTCTTATTTACTATCTTTCTATTCTATTCTATCTTTCTGTCTCTCTATTCTGTCTTTCTGTCTCTCTATTCTGTCTTTCTTTCTCTCTACTCGGTCTTTCTGTCTTACCATCTCTCTATTCTGTCTTTCTATCTCTCTACTCTGTCTTTCTATCTCTCTTGTGGCGTACAGCAGGTCAGCCACCAGGGGGAGACTCGTCGAGGCCTGGTAACAGATGGAGTATACATCATGAGGCGATGGCTCCATCTGCTGGACGTGCCAGGTCTCGACGGGCTCTCCAGCCAGGACTAATTGGGGCTGATTGGGAGCTGGTCAGTAGTCAAGGGCGGATTGCTCACCAGCTGTGCAAGGTCCATAAAGCTGCCAGAAGGGCAGCACACAGGGAGAGTGGGGGAAGAAAGGACTCCTGTGTTATTGTTGACGGTTGCAGAGGCAACAAGAGGGAGCTCAGTTTTGTGCCTGACAGGATACAGCCAGACCCGGAACCCCGAAGACGGTATCCCGGAGAGGGTTTCATGGGGGAGACCTATCCTTTTCTTTTTAGTCTATTATTTAAATAAACACCCTTGAAACTGAGCTAATCCTTCTCTGTCCGTGTCTGATATGGGTAAACCTCTTGACCAAACCCCCTGGTCTGCCACAAGTGGTGGAGAATGCGGGGACATCTGATAACAAAGTGGTCCTGGATTGCTTCTTACGGGCGCTACCCCATGATATGAAGAGGGCAGCGAGTCTATGCGTGGCCCAGACCTTGGAGGGCCTCCTGGAAGCAGTGGAGACACATAAGAACACTCACGCACTGCTGAGTGGGAGCCGGGACGAGTCAGTGACCCGTCCGAGGGGACGGAAGGACAGCCCCACCGCGGTGTACCCCGAACCGACAGTCGGGAGGGCCAAAGGACCACAAACCCGTGGAGAGACGGCGGGGGTAGGGCCAACCTGCCACCAACGACCCCAGGTAGATAGAGACCAAAGGAGGTGTTTTGAGTGTGGCGCCCGGGGGCACATTGCCTGGAATTGTCCGGCTCGAGAGGAGTCGATGCAATCAGCTAGTCCCGGAGGCGAGGTGGGTCACGCTTTGAAATATGTCACCTCCTGTTGGGCGCACCACGAATCAACTGCACCCATGGTCCCGGTGAAGGTTGACGGACACGACACGGAAGCGCTATTAGACTCCAGAAGCATGGTTACACTCGTAACCACGAGCCTGCTGATCCAGGAGATGGAACGGGGTAGGGAGATGTCCATTTCCTGTGTTCATGGTGACACAAAGCGGTATCACACCGTATGGACCAACATCGTGACGCCACAAGGGAGCTGCCAGATGAGGTAGGGTGCAATATCTGAGCTGCCGGTATCTCTCCTGGTGGGACGGGATTGTTCGCTGTTCGTGGCCCTATGGGGGCACGAGTTGAAGAAAAAGATATGAGCCGGCCGAAGAAGAGAGCGGGGGACGACCCATCGCCTGTGCGGCCCGGAAGCCACCGGTTAACCAACCTGACTCTACGGGTCCGGAGTCGGAGGGGGAGACGGAACCCGAACCCCCTGGGGAACCACTGGAAGAGGAGCCCAGCCTCCCCCTCCTCGATTTCGAGGGGTCAGTCGAGACCCCCGTGGGGGGCCAACTGAGGGGACAATTCGGGACGGCCCAGTGGGAGGATCCGAATTTGAAAGCTGCTGCCGCCCAAGTGATAGCGGTGGATGGACAGCTACTTCCGGGGGTGAGTGACTGGCGATACCCCCATATCCAAATTAAGAATAACCTTTTGTATCAGGTGTCGCGCCAACAGGGGGAACTTCGAGAGGTATTGTTGTTGCCCCGACGGTACGTGGGAACCGTTCTTCAGCCACCCGGTATCCCGGGGCCATTCCCCTACGGGCGGCAGTGTCCAAGGGAATCGCCTGGGAGCTGTTCCACCTTTTTAGCCCGGGTGGGCATCCCGAACGAGATCCTGACAGACCAAGGTACGGAGTTTATGTCCAGCCTCATGAAAGAGTTGTGTGCTCTCCTGCAGATCAAGCAAGATCCGGGCCTCCGTTTTTCACCCGCAGACGGATGGGCTCATCGAGCGCTTTAATAAAACGCTGAAACAGATGCTGCGGTAGGTCATCGAGCAGGACGGGAAGAACTGGGACCAGGTACCACCCCACCTAATGTTCTCAATCCTCCACTGGGTTTTCCCCGTTCGAACTCCTCTATGGGAGGAAACCACGCGGCCTACTAGACCTCGCCAAGGAGGTGTGGGAAGCCCAACCGCCCTTACGCAGCGTGGTAGAGCACGTGGAGACGATGTGGGAGTGGATGACAGCCGTATGGCCAGTCGTGAGGGAACACGACAAGATAGGGTGCTATCTTTTGGTCTATTATTGAAATAAACACCCTTGAAACTGAGCTAATCTCTGTCCGTGTCTGATCTGGGTAAACGTCTTGACCAAACCCCCTGGTCTGCCACATCCCCTACATATGGAGAAGGCCCTACGCGCTCAAGCCCAGGTCTACAATCGGGGAGCCCAGCCCCGAGAATTCCAGGTGGGAGACAGGGTGTTGGTCTTGATCCCCACGGCCGAAAGTAAGTTCCTGACATCATGGCACGGACCATACGAGGTGGTACGAGATCCAGAAGCTGGGACCTCTTAATTACCGCGTACGACAAGAGACGGAAACCCCAACAGATTTACCACGTGAACCTGTTGAAGAAGTGGCAAAAGAGCACAGCTTTGGCTGTGTTATGGTCGGGACCCAGGACGCCAACGGTACCAGTAGAGGTCCCAAGCAATAAGGACCTCGACCTGGCCCAGAAGCAAGAGCTCAGGGAGCTCGTCAATCGGAACACGGCAGTCTTCTCCCCGAGAAGCCGGGCCGTACGACCCTCATTGAACACCAGATTCGTACCCGGCCCAGGGAAACGGTACGAAAGAGGCCATATCGGATTCCGGGGGCCCGAAGGGAGGCCGTGAAACAGGAAGTGGCGGCTATGCTGAGGATGGGGGTCGTGGAAGAGTCCCACAGCGCATGGTGCAGCACCATCGTGTTGGTGCCCAAACCGGACGGTAGCCTCCGCTTCTGTAACGATTTCCAGGGGGTGAACGACATCAGCTTGTTCGACGCATATCCCATGCCGAGGGTGGACGAGTTCATCGACCGATTGGGAAAGGCCCGGTAGATCAGCACCCTTGACCTGACCAAAGGTTATTGGCAGGTACCGTTGGCAGCCTCCTCCCGGGAGAAGACTGTGTTTTCGACACCAGACGTGTTGTATCAGTACCGGATGCTCCCGTTCGGTCTCCACAGAGCCCCGCCCACATTTCAATGGCTGATGAACAGAGTGCTTCGACCCCACCAGCAGTACGCAGCGGCATATCTGGATGATATCATCATCCACAGCCAAGGTTGGGAAGAGCACCTGACGCGCCTCCAGGCAGTGCTGGACGCACTCAGACAAGCCAGGTTGACTGCAAACCCCAAGAAACGCAAGCTAGCGTTCGAGGAGGTGGAGTACCTGGGGTATTTGATCGGACGGGGGAACGTCAAGACCCAGGAGAGGAAGGTTAATGCGGTGCGTGACTGGCCCGTTCCACGCACCAAGACACAGGTCAAGTCCTTCCTGGGATACTATAGCCGGTTTATCCCCAACTTTGCGGCTATAGCTTCCCCCCTCACCGATCTCACACGGCCCTGCCTCCTGAAAACAATGAAATGAACAGACGAGACAGAAGCGGCATTCAGCCGTCTGAAGGAAGCGCTGGGCTCCCATCCGATTCATGTAACGCCCGATTTCCATGTGCCGATGGTGGTTCAGACGGACGCATGTGATATGGGACTAGGGGCCATTCTGTCCCAGGTACACGAGGGGGAGGAGCACCCCATCATGTGCATTAACCAAAAGCTGATACCTAGGGAAAATAAATACTCTATCGTGGAGAAAGAGTGTCTAGCAGTGAAGTGAACTAGCCACTCTCTAGTATTACCTGCTAGGTACCCACTTCACCCTGGTCACAGACCATGCTCCCCTGGTCTGGATGTCCAGGGGAAAGGACACAAACGACCGGGTCACCAGGTGGTTCTTGTCCCTTCAACGGTTCTCTTTTTCTGTTGTGCACAGGTCATGGGCGAAGCATGGAAACGCGGATGCCCTATCGAGAAGGGAGACCTACGTTGCACTGATGACCTTCCCCTCCCCGACAGAGCTGGGGGGTGGGGGGGTGGGGGGGGGGGGGTGGCGTACAGCAGGTCAGCCACCAGGGGGAGACTCGTCAAGGCCTGGTAACAGATGGAGTATACATCACGAGGTGACGGCGCCATCTGCTGGACGTGCCAGGTCTCGACGGGCTCTCCAGCCAGGACTAATTGGGGCTGATTGGGAGCTGGTCAGTAATCAAGGGCGAATTGCTCACCAGCTGTGCAAGGTCCATAAATCTGCCAGAAGGGCAGCACACAGGGAGAGTGGGGGAAGAAAAGACTCCCATGTTATTGTTGACGGTTGCAGAGGCAACAAGAGGGAGTTCAGTTTTGTGCCTGACAGGATACAGCCAGACCCGGAACCCCGAAGACGGCATCCCGGAGAGGGTTTCATGGGGGAGACCTTTTCTTTTTGGTCTATTATTTAAATAAACACCCTTGAAACTGAGCTAATCCTTCTCTGTCCGTGTCTGATCTGGGTAAACGTATTGACCAAACCCCCTGGTCTGCCACACTCTGTTCTGTCTTTTTATTTCTATATTCTATCTTTATATCTTTCTATTCTGTCTTTCTATCTCTCTATTTTGTCTGTCTGTCTTTCTATCTCTCTATTCTGTCTTTCTATCTCTCTATTCTGTCTTTCTATCTCTCTATTCTGTCTTTCTATCTCTCTGTTCTGTCTTTCTATATCCCTATTCTGTCTTTCTATACTGTCTTTCTATATCTCTATTCTGTCTTTCTCTCTGTTTTGTCTGTCTTTTTATTATCTCTTTCTATCTCTCTATTCTGTCCTTCTATCTCTCCGTCCTCTCCTTCCAATTTCTCTCTTTCTTCACACCGCCCCTTTCCTCCTACTCCTCCTCCTCCACCTCATCTTCCTCCACCTCCTCCTCCTCCTCCACCGCCTCCTCTTCCTCCTCCTCCCCTTCCTCCTCCTCCTCCATTACTGCATAGCGCTATCATGTCTCTTCATAACATGCTCCATTGAGCCTGTGATGGTTTCATAGTGGAAGAGGATTTCTTCAAGACATGTGTTAGTATCTTGCTGCTGGTGCTATAATTAGTAGTGTGGCTATGTTGAACCTCCTGGCACATAGCCACACAGCACAGTGAATAATAAAGCAGTCTGGTGACATGAAGACTGGATTGGTTCAAATTAGATTTAAGTGGGATGTGAAATGAGAGACTCTCTTCACAGTCCTCCATGGCTGAGGTTTGGCCTTCATGTCAAATCCCCCCCTCCAAAAGAATATTTGTCACATGCGTCGAATACAACAGCTGTAGTAGGCCTTACAGTGAAAATGCTTACTTACAAGCCTTTATTTAACAATGCAGTTTTAAGAAAAATACAACAACAAAAAAAGAAATAAAAGTAACAAATAATTAAACAGCAGCAGTAAATAACAAAAGGCGAGGCTATATACAGGGGGTACCGGTACAGAGTCAATCTGCAGGGGCACCGGTTAGTCGAGATAATTGAGGTAATATGTACATGTAGGTAGAGTTATTAAAGTGACTATGCATAGATAATAACAGAGTACTGTAGCAGCAGTGTAAAAGAGGGTGGGGGGCAATGCAAATAGTCTGGGTAGCCATTTGATTAGGTGTTCAGGAGTCTTATGGATTGGGGGTAGAAGCTGTTTAGAAGCCTCTTGGATCTAGACTTGGCGCTCCGGTACAGCTTGCCATGTGGTAGCAGAGAGAACAGTCTATGACTAGGGTGGCTGGAGTCTTGCCAATTTTTAGGGCCTTGCTCTGACACCGCCTGGTATAGAGGTCCTGGATGGCAGGAAGCTTTGCCCCAGTGATGTACTGGGCCGTACGCACTACCCTCTGTAGTGCCTTGTGGTCGGTGGCTGAGCAGTTGCTGTACCAGGTAGTGATGCAACCCGTCAGGATGCTCTCAATGGTGCAGCTGTAAAACCTTTTGAAGATCTGAGGACCCATGCCAAATCTTTTCAGTCTCCTGAGGGAGAATAGGCTTTGTCATGCACTCTTCACGATTGTCTTGGTGTGCTTGGACCATGTTAGTTTGTTGGTGATGTGGACACCAAGGAACTTGAAGCTCTCAACCTGCTCCACTACAGCCCCGTCGATGAGAATGGGGTGTGCTCGTTCCTCTTTTTCCTGTAGTCCACAATCATCTTCTTTGTCTTGATCACGTTGAGGGAGAGGTTGTTGTCCTGGACCACACGGCCAGGTCTCTGACCTCCTCCCTATAGGCTGTCTCGTTGTTGTCTGTGATCAGGCCTACCATAGTTGTGTCATTGGAAAATGTTATGATGGTGTTGGAGTCGTGCCTGGCCGTGAAGTCATGAGTCAACAGGGAGTACAGGAGGGGACTGAGCATGCACCCCTGAGGGGCCCCCGTGTTGAGGATCAGCATTGCGGATGTGTTCTTACCTACCCTTACCACCTGGGTGCGTCCAGGAAGTCCTGGATCCAGTTGCAGAGGGAGGTGTTTCGTCCCAGGGTCCTTAGCTTATTGATGAGCTTTGAGGGCACTATGGTGTTGAACGTTGAGCTGTAGTCAATGAACAGCATTCTAACATAGGTTTCCCTTTTCTGTTCCTACTCCTCAATGCCATCGGAAGACTTCTGGAACATAGTCCAGTCTGTGCTAGCAAAACAGTCCTGTAGTTTAGCATCTGCTTCATCTGACCACTTTTTTATTGACCGAGTCACTGGTGCTTCCTGCTTTAATTTTTGCTTGTCCGCAGGAATCAGGAGGATAAAATTATGGTCAGATTTGCCAAATGGAGGGCGAGGGAGAGCTTTGTATGTGTCTCTGTGTGTGGAGTAAAGGTGGTCTAGATTTTTTTTCCCTCTGGTTACACATGTGACATGCCGGTAGAAATGAGGTAAAACAGATTTAAGTGTGTTTTCCTGTTTGGTTTTGGCCGTATACACCTCGTTGAGTGCGGTCTTAGTGCCAGCATCGGTTTGTGGTGGTAAATAGATGGCTACGAAGAATATAGATGAAAACCCTCTAGGTAGATAGTGTGGTCTACAGCTTACCATGAGATGCTCTACCTTAGGTGAGCAAAACCTACAGACTTCCTTAGATATCGTGCACCAGCTGTTGTTTACAAATATACATAGCCCGCCACCCCTTGTCTTACCAGAGGCGGCTGTTCTATCCTGCCGATAGAGTGTATAACCCACCAGCTGTATGTTATTCATGTCGTCGTTCAGCCACGACTCGGTGAAACATAAGATGTTACAGTTTTTAATGTCCCGTTGGTAGGATATACGTGCTTGTAGTTCGTCCACTTTATTACCCAGCGATTGTACGTTGGCTAATAGTACCGATGGCAAAGACAGTTTAGCCACTCGTCGCCGGATACTTACAAGGCACCCCGATCTCCTTCCGCGATATCTCCATATTCTTCTCCTGCGAATGATGGGGATGAGGGCCTCGTCGGGTGTCTGAAGTAAATTCCTCTCGTCTGACTTATTAAAGAAAAAGTCTTTGTCCAATTTGAGGTGAATAATCACTGTTTTGATGTCCAGAAGCTCTTATCCGTCATAAGAGACGGTAGCAGCAACATTATGTACAAAATAACTTACAAACAATGTGAAAAAACACACAAAATAGCACAATTGGTTAAGAGCCCATAAAACATTGCGTGTACGTGATCCCTTGGGGAATTGAACCACAACCATTGCATTAATAGCGCTCTTACTAACTGATAGACCTCAAGATTAATGTTTCATGCGGTCCCGTGTGGCTCAGTTGGTAGAGCATGGTGTTTGCAACGCCAGGGTTGTGGGTTCGATTCCCACGGGGGGCCAGTACAAAAAAATTAAAAATGCATGAAATATATGCATTCACTACTGTAAGTCGCTCTGGATAAGAGCATCTGCTAAATCACTCAAATGTAAAAAAAGGTTTCTGCTCTGCTCCTGTGAATGAGGAGGAGAGGGGAGGAGAGAGAGGAAGAGAGGGAAGGTGTGTTGTGGTATTGAACACTGAGTGTCCTGGGGCCAGGAGGGATCTGGGAGGATTCACATCACAGGGTGTTTTAAAAAAGCCTGCAGAGAACCAGCTAGCTCTCCTCCTTCCTCTCTCTCTGTCTCTGTTTCCATCTCTCTCTCACCCCCCTCTTTGTCCCTCCTTTTTTCCTGGTATTTCCTCTTCCTTGCTGGCTGTTTTTCCTGGTATTTCCTCTTCCTTGCTGGCTGTTTTTCCTGGTATTTCTTCTTCCTTGCTGGCTGTCTCTCATTTTATAGTTTATGTTCTTTCCCTCTATCCTCCCTCCGGTTCCTCCACCCATTCTCTCTCTCTCTACCTTCCTAAACATTTTATGATGGTGTTGAATGATAAATGAATAACTAGCTTGTTCTTGGCTGTCAGAAATTCACTCTGCTCTGTCTGCTCAGGAACTGCAGTGTTACAATATAGTATAGTGTTGATGTATACTACAGTGTTACTATATAGTACAGTATTGGTGTGTACTACAGTGTTACAATATAGTATAGTGTTTATGTGTACTACAGTGTTACTATATAGTACAGTATTGATGTGTACTACAGTGTTACAATATAGTATCGTGTTGATGTGTACTACAGTGTTACTATATAGTATCGTGTTGATGTGTACTACAGTGTTACTATATAGTACAGTGTTGATGTGTAATACAGTGTTACTATATAGTACAGTATTGGTGTGTACTACAGTGTTACAATATAGTATAGTGTTGATGTGTACTATAGTGTTACTATATAGTACAGTATTGGTGTGTACTACAGTGTTACAATATAGTATAGTGTTGATGTGTACTATAGTGTTACTATATAGTACAGTATTGATGTGTACTACAGTGTTACTATATAGTATCGTGTTGATGTGTACTACAGTGTTACTATATAGTATCGTGTGGATGTGTACTACAGTGTTACTATATAGTATCGTGTTGATGTGCACTACAGTGTTACTATATAGTATCGTGTGGATGTGTATGTCGGTGTGTGTTGGTGTGTATGTCGTTGTGGTTTTCTGTTTTGTTGGAAGTTGTTTTTGTCTCCCCTGTGTTCTGAATGTCACTGAAATGTTATTTTGGTAGTATTTTCTTCGGTATCATGAATGCATCTTCCACTTGCTTAGGAGGCCTGTAAACTGTACATGTTTGACTGATGGACTATGGCGTGGTCATGCTTCTAGCGAATTCCATACGGACACTGGCACAAAACTCGCAGTCGCATAGGTCACTTGACATGCTCCTAAGCTGAACTCTGATGCTGATGACCTGACCTTGTTCTCAAATTTAGCCTTCTCCTGTCAAGAGCACTTAATCAGAGCCATATAAAGGCCTGCTGTCAGTGCTGGAGTGTAGTAGCTAACTCAACCAAGCCAGAACTCAACCAAGCCCCTCCAGACCTCTACTACAGGAGGCTATACACCTAGGAGAGGAGAGGGGAGAGGAGAGGAGAGGAGAGGGACGGGGCGAGGAGAGGAGAGGAGAGGAGAGGGACGGGGCGAGGAGAGGAGAGAGTTGACGAGAACCCATGGATTACAGGCAATATCCGCACTGAGCTAACGGCTAGAGCTGCCGCTTTCAAGGAGCGGGACATTAATCCAGACATTAATCCCTTTATGCCCTCCGATGAACCATCAAACAGGCAAAGCATCAATACAGGACAAAGATCGAATCCTACTACATCGGCTCTAACATTTGTTGGATGTGGCAGGGCTTGCGAACTATCACGGATTACACATGGAAGCCCCAACCCCGTGAGCTGCCCAGTGATGCGAGCCTACCAGGGGAGCTAAATGCTTTCTATGCTCGCTTCGAGGAAAGCAACACTGAACCATGCTTGAGAGCACCAGCTGTTCCGGACAACTGTGTGATCACGCTGTCCGTAGCCGATATAAGACTTTTAAAAAGGTCAACATTCACAAGGCCGCAGGGCCAGACGGATTACCAGGACGTGTACTCAGAGCATGTGCTGACCAACTGGCATGTTTCTTCACTGACATTTTCAACCTCTCCCTGACCCGGTCTGTAATACCTACATGCTTCAAGCAGACCACTATAGTTCCCTGTGCTCAAGATTGCCAAGGTAACCTATCTTAAATGACTATCGCCGTGTAGCATTCACATCTGTAGCCATGAACTATTTTGAAAGGCTTGTCATGGCTCACATCAACACCGTCATCCCAGACACCCTGTATGCTTACCTCCCCAACAGATCCCCAGATGACGCAATCTCTATTGCACTCCATCCTGCCCTTTACCACCTGGACAAAAGGAAACCCAACGTGAGAATGCTGTTCATTGACTACAGCTCAGTGTTCAACAATATAGTTCCCTATAGGTCAATACTAGGCTAAGGTCCCTGGGACTGAACACCTCCCTCTGCAACTGGACTTTCTGACGGGGCGGACCGAGGTGTAGAGGGTAGGCAACAACACATCTGCCACGCTGATCCTCAACACGGGAGCCCCCTCGGGGGTGCGTGCTTAATCCCCTCCTGTACTCCCTGTTCACCCACGACTGTGTGGCCAATCACGACTCCAACACCATCATTAAGTTTGCCAACAACACGACGGTGGTAGGCCTGATCACCGATGACGATGAGACAGCCGTTGGGGAGGAGGTCAGAGACCTGGCAGGCTGGTGCCAGAAACAATCAATCAAGTGTATTTGTAAAGCCTTTTTTACATCAGCCGATGTCACACAGTGCTGTACAGAAACCCAGCTTAAAACCCCAAACAGCAAGCAATGCAGATGTGGAAGCACGATGGCTAGGAAACTGAAACCTAGGAAGAAACCTAGAGAGGAACCAGGCTATGAGGGGTGGCCAGTCCTCTTCTGGCTGTGCCAGGTAGAGATTATAACAGAACATGGCCAAGATGTTCAAATGTTCATAGATGACCAGCAGGGTCAAATAATAATAATTACAGTGGTTGTCGAGGGTGCAACAGGTCAGCACCTCAGGAGTAAATGTCAGTTGGCTTTTCATAGCCGATCATTCAGAGTATCTCTACCGCTCCTGCTGTTGCTAGAGAGTTGAAAACAGCAGGTCTGGGACAGGTAGCACGTCCGGTGAACAGGTCAGGGTTCCATAGCCGCAGGCAGAACAGTTGAAACTGGAGCAGCAGCACGTCCAGGTGGACTGGGGACAGCAAGGAGTCATCAGGCCAGGTAGCCCTGAGGCATGGTCCTAGGGCTCAGGTCCTCTGAGAGAAGAGAGAATTAGAGAGAGCATACTTAAATTCACACAGGACACCGGATAAGACAGGAGAAATACTCCAGATTTAACAGAATGACCCTAGCCCCCTGACACATAAACTATTGCAGCATAAATACTGGAGGCTGAGACAGGAGGGGTCGGGATATCCCCGGACAGGGCCAACAAGGCAGGATATGACACCTCCCACTTTAACAAAGCACAGCCCCCACACCACAAGAGGGATACCTTCAAGCACCAACTTACTATCCTGAGACAAGGCCAAGTATAGCCCACGAAGATCTCCGCCACGGCACAACCCAAGGGGGGGCGCCAACCCGGACAGGAAGTCCGGGTTGGCGACATGGAAGAGGACCATAAGCCAGTGACTCAGCCCCTGTAATAGGGTTAGATGCAGAGAATCCCAGTGGAGAGAGGGGAACCGGCCAGGCAGAGACAGCAAGGGCAGTTCGTTGCTCCAGGGCCTTTCCGTTCACCTTCACACTCCTGGGCCAGACTACACTCAATCATAGGACCTACTGAAGAGATGAGTCTCGAGGGATATCAACAGATAACTAACTTACTATCCTCTATAAATACAGTCCACTATACTGTAAATACAGTCCACTATACTGTAAATACAGTCCACTATACTGTAAATACAGTCCACTATACTGTAAACACAGTCCACTATACTGTAAATACAGTCCACTATACTGTAAATACAGTCCACTATATGGTCTGGTGATCTGGTGGTCTGTTGGTCTGTTGGTCTGATGGTCTGTTGGTCTGTTGGTCTGATGGTCTGATGGTCTGGTGGTCTGATGGTCTGATGGTCTGTTGGTCTGGTGGTCTGATGGTCTGTTTGTCTGGTGGTCTGGTGGTCTGATGGTCTGATGGTCTGATGGTCTGATGGTCTGGTGGTCTGATGGTCTGTCTGATGGTCTGTTGGTCTGTCTGATGGTCTGTTGGTCTGTTGGTCTGGTGGTCTGATGGTCTGATGGTCTCCTGGTCTGGTGGTCTCCTGGTCTGGGGGTCTGATGGTCTTGTGGTCTGATGGTCTGGTGGTCTGATGGTCTGATGGTCTGTTGGTCTGGTGGTCTGTTGGTGTTAACAGGCAGTTCCATGTAAAGGGCAGGTCAGTTTGTGATCATCAAAGAGGAACAAAATGAGGCTCCTCTTTCACATTTGATTTGATTTGATTTGGATGAGCAGTCAGTCAGAGACCTTCAGGTAGGCGACGCTCTACCCTGAGATAATTGGATCGTGTGTGTGTGTGTGTGTGTGTGTGTGTGTGTGTGTGTGTGTGTGTGTGTGTGGGTGCGAGCTCAACTCAGGAAATGAAAGGATAAGCAGTTACACTCTAATTTAGTAGAACACAAGACAGATTACAGAGGGCAGATCTCTGCTAACCACTAACATTTTGCCTCTCCTCTCCTCTCCTCTTCTCTTCTCTTCTCTTCTCTTCTCTCCTCGTCTCCTCTCCTCTCCTCGTCTCCTCTCCTTTCCTCTCCTCTACTCTCCTCTTCTCTTCTCTTCTCTTCTCTTCTCTCCTCGTCTCCTCTCCTCTCCTCGTCTCCTCTCCTCTTCCATCATCTCCTCTCCTCTCCTCTTCTCTTCTCCTCTCCTCTCCTCTCCTCTCCTCTTCTCTTCTCTTCTCCTCTCCTCTCCTCGTCTCCTTTCCTCTTCCATCCTCTCCTCTCCTCTCCTCGTCTCCTCTCCTCTCCTCTCCTCTCATCTCATCTCCTCTTCTCTTCTCTTCTCTTCTCTCCTCGTCTCCTCTCCTCTCCTCGTCTCCTCTCCTCTTCCATCATCTCCTCTCCTCTCCTCTCCTCTCCTCTTCCATCCTCTCCTCTCCTCTTCCATCCTCTCCTCTCCTCTCCTCTCCTCTCCTCTTCCATCCTCTCCTCTTCCATCCTCTCCTCTCCTCTCATCTCTTCTCCTCTCCTCTCCTACCCTCCTCTTCCTTCCCCTCCTCTCCTCCTCTTTCCTCCCATTTCTCCTACTCAAGGGGAAGAGGAATAAGCCAGGAGTGAAGTTAGCTGGTACTCCAGAGGCGGGTCGTGGGCGTGGAGGAGAGGAGAAAGACATCAAGTAGGTCCCTCTCTGTAGGCTGCATAGGAACATCTGGTTTGTGGGGCCCAAACAATAACAACAACAACAACAATAACAACAACATCCACTTCTAACCCTTTAAATCCTCTAACATTAAAATGATGCTATTAGGACTGGTACAGTATTGTGGACGAGTTTAAATTCCATCAGCCACCCTGAACAATACGAGGTCGCTGGACTAGTAGGAAACTATATATTAAAAAAAACACCATTTTTTTTTCTCTTTTTTATCGTTGGTTATTGTAGGTCATTAATGCTATGAAGTAGCCTTTTCCATTTGTGTTTTTAATAACTGTTTTTAATAACTGTTATTAATAAGTGTTTTTAATAAGTGTTTTTAATAACTGTTATTAATAAGTGTTTTTAATAAGTGTTTTTAATGTGTTTTTAATAACTGTTTTTAATAACTGTTTTTAATAAGTGTTTTTCTACATGGGGTTTATATTCATCGTTACTACTCTCAATAGAACTACAGTATAGATGACGTCATCACTAAACTGCTGTATTTTCTCAACGCTGGGTTTTCACCATAATCTCTTTTATTTATTTTATTTTAGCGTTATATAATCCATTCTATTGGTCAGATCTAATTCCCTCACGTGTTGTTATCATAACATTAACGTTCCAACCTCAAGGATATTGATCCCTTCCTTTGAATAAGGAATGTTTTCTCTAACTGGGCTTCTCTCAAAACCTCTCTGTTAATGTTTTTTGGGATTTCTCTCCTTAACTGGTTTCAACAGCTTTGATGATGTGGGCCTTTATTCATCTTGACTGTGTGTTATATTATACATCTCATCTGACACTCTTCTCCTCCTCTGTGTCCCCTTTAATCCTCTGTCTCCTGTTGCTGTGTAGCTGGCTGCTCCTGCTGTTTGATCTTACGGACTACATCAGTGGAGAGAATTGTCTGGGATTCTGTTTCTACACCATTTCTCTGTTCCTGTCTTTGGGTTTTTGCTGGCTTGTCTGTACATCTGTCTGCGCTGCTGTTGTTATTCTCTCATCGTGTTTTCTCTCTTTCTGACTCCTACAGCTAAAGGACACGGTCTGATTGACTTTTGAACTTTCTCTTGATTTCTTTTAAATGTTCTTTGTCAGTGTGTTTCTGCAGATGAAGTACTGCTGTGCCGTCCATATGCAGGAGGGATAGATGAAGGAGAATGTGACATGCTGTCGTCTTTAGTGTCTCTCTCTAGCTGTCTCTCTGTCTGTCTCTCTCTAGCGGTCTCTCTGTCTATGTCTCTCTCCCTGCCTGTCTGTCTTTCTCTAGCTGTCTCTCTGTCTGTCTCTCTTTCGCTGTCCCTCTGTCTGTCTCTCTTTCGCTGTCTCTCTGTCTGTTTCTCTCTCGCTGTCTGTCTGTCTTTCTCTCAATGTCTATCAGTCTGTATTTCTCTAGCTGTCTCTCTGGCTGTCTTTCTCATGCTGTCTGTCTGTTTTTCTCTCCCCCTCTCCCCCTCTCCCCCTCTCCCCCTCTCCCCGTCTGTCTGTCTGTCTGTCTGTCTGTCTGTCTGTCTGTCTGTCTGTCTGTCTGTCTGTCTGTCTGTCTGTCTGTCTGTCTGTCTGTCTGTCTGTCTGTCTGTCTGTCTGTCTGTCTGTCTGTCTGTGTCTCTCTCTCTCTCTCTCTCTAGCTGTCTCTCTGTCTATCTTTCTCTCTGTCTCTCCCCCTCTCTCTCCCTCTCTCTCCCCTCTCTCTCTGTCTCTCTCCCCCCTCTCGCTCTCTCTGTCTCTGTCGCTCTCCCCCCCTCTCTCTCTCCGTCTCTCTCTCTTTCCCCCCTCTCTTTCTCTCTCTGTCTCTCTCTCTCTGTCTCTCTATCTGTCTGTCTCTCTCCCTCCCTCTCTCAGCCTCAGCAGCTTTATAAATAACCTTAATAAATGTACTGTATTGTATGGGACTGCCTTTCCCCCCCCAGGCCCTCCCTTGACATTTTATTTTTAAACTGAAACCTCTGATAATTGGACAACTTCTGGCTCCTAATCAGACATAAACCGAACCCCTTGTTATTCAGAAAAACCTTCTATTCCACCTGCAGCTTCTAGAACCCCCCAGAACCCCTTCTAGAACCCCCCAGAACCCCCTTCTAGAACCCCCCAGAACCCCCTTCTAGAACACCCCAGAACCCCCTTTTAGAACCCCCTCCAAACCTAACCAAGGCCCTTCATGCTTACTTTCTTTAACTCCTCAGTCACCCCCCGTCCATATGCTTGGTGGCCAGGCTGTTCGGCTGGTACATTGTGTTTCTCTGACCTGTCCTGTCTCTCTCTCTGCCTCTCGGCTCTGCCTCACAGCGATCTAGACAGAGACTGTTGGAATAACAATGACATCAGCAGCTCAGTACAGGGGAGGAGGTGGAGCTCCTATCCATCCAAGGAGTTCCTACTAAACATTTCTCTCTATGCCCCACACGGAGATCAGCGCCTCACGCTCAAGTGAGTCTTGGTGAAAGGCTGGTAAGAGAGAGACCCTCCCCCTTAGCAGGGTTGTAGAGAGACAGGGGTAGTACCTCTCCTTTCCTTTCCTCTCCTCTCCTCTCCTCTCCTTTCCTTTTCCTCTCCTTTCCTTTCCTCTCCTCTCCTCTCCTTTCCTCTCCTTTCCTTTCTTTTCCTTTCCTTTCCCTCCTTTCCTTCTTCCTTCCTTTCCTCTCCTTTCTCTCTTTCCTTTCTCTCCTTTCCTCCTCTCTTTCCTCTCTCCTTCTTTCCCTTCCTTTTTCTCCTTTCCTCTTCCTTTCCTCCCTTCACTTCCTCTCCTTTCCTCTTTTCCTTCCTTTTCCTCTTCCCTCCCTTTCCTTCCTTCTCCTCTCCTTTCTTCCTCCTCCTTTCCTTCCTTCCTTACTCCTTTCCTTTCCTTTCCTTTCCCCTCTCCTTTCCTCTCCTTTCCTCCTCTCCTTTCCTTTCCTCTCCTTCCTTTCCTTTCCTCTCCTCTCCTCTCCTTTCCTCTCCTTTCCTCTCCTTTCCTCTCCTTTCCTCTCCTTTCCTTTCCTCTCCTTTCCTTTCCTCTCCTCTCCTTTCCTTTCCTTTCCTCTCCTTTCCTTTCCTCTCCTTTCCTCTCCTTTCCTCTCCTTTCCTCTCCTTTCCTCTCCTCTCCTCTCCTTTCCTCTCCTTTCCTTTCCTCTCCTTTCCTTTCCTCTCCTTTCCTCTCCTTTCCTTTCCTCTCCTCTCCTTTCTTCCTCTCCTTTCTTTCCTTCCTTTCCTTTCCTTTCCTCCTTCCTTCCTTTCCTCTCCTTTCCTTTCCTCTCCTCTCCTTTCCTCTCCTTCCTTTCCTTTCCTCTCCTCTCCTCTCCTTTCCTCTCCTTTCCTCTCCTTTCCTTTCCTCTCCTCTCCTCTCCTTTCCTCTCCTTTCCTCTCCTTTCCTTTCCTCTCCTTTCCTCTCCTTTCCTCTCCTTTCCTTTCCTCTCCTCTCCTTTCCTTCCTTTCCTTCCTTTCCTCTCCTTTCCTTATCTTTCCTCTCCTTTCTCTCCTTTTCCTTCTTTCCTATCCTCTCCTCTCCTCTCCTTCCTCTCCTTTCCTTTTCCTTCTCTCCTTTCATTTAATCTCCTCCTTCCTTTCCTATCTTTCCTCTCCTCTCCTTTCCTCTTCCTTTCCTCTCCTTCCTTCCTCTCTCTCTTCCTCTCCTTTCCTCTCCTTTCCTTTCCTCCTCCTCCTCCTCTCCTCTCCTTTCCTCTCCTTTTCCTCTCCTCTCCTTCCCTTCCTCTCCCTTTCTTTCTCTCCTCCTTCCTTTCCTTCCTCTCCTTTCCTTCCTCTCCTCCCTCTCATTTCCTCTCCCTTTCCTCCTCCTCCTCCCTTTCCCTTTCCTCTCCTTTCCTTTCCTCTCCTCCCCCCTCCGTTCCTTTCCTCTCCTTTCCTTCCTCTCCTTTCCTCTCCTTTCCTCTCCTCGCCCTTTCCTTTCCTCTCCTTTCCTTTCCTCTCCTTTCCTTCCTCTCCTTTTCCTCTCCTTTTCCTCTCCTTTCCTTCTCCTTTCCTTCTGTCCTCTCCCACCTCTCCCTTTCCCTTCTCCCCTTTTTCCTCTCCTTTCCTTTCCTCTCCTCTCCTCTCCTTTCCTCTCCTTTCCTCTCCTCTCCTTTCCTTTTCCTCTCCTTTCCTTTCCTCTCCTCTCCTTTCCTCTCCTTTCCTCTCCTTTCCTTTCCTTTCCTTTCCTTTCCTCTCCTTTCCTCTCCTTCCTCTCCTTTCCTTTCCTCTCCTCTCCTTTCCTTTCTTGTCCTGTTAAATAAATACAAATAAAATTCCTTTACTTGCTCTTCTTTCCCTTGTTATAAAACTTCACTAGTGTCCACTAATTACAACAGAAGGAACTGTACGTATGTATGTATGTATGTATGTATGTATGCATGTATGCATGTATGTATGTATGTATGTGTGTGTGTATGTATGTATGTATGTAACTACAGTGCATTTGGAAAGTATTCAGACCCTTCCCTCTTTACACATTTTGTTACGTTACAGCCTTATTCTAAAATGGATTAAATAAAAACATTTCCTCATCAATCTACACACAATACCCCATATTGACAAAGCAAAAACAGTAAAAAAATAAATACCTTATTTACATTAATATTCAGACCCTTCGCTACGAGACTCAAAATTGAGCTCAGGTGCATCCTGTTTTCATTGATCATCCTTGAGATGTTTCTACATCTTGATTGGAGTCCACCTGTGGTAAATTCAATTGATTGGACCTGATTTGGAAAGGCACACACCTGTCTATATAAGGTCCCACAGTTGACAGTACATGTCAGAGTAAAAACCAAGCCATGAGGTCGAAGGAATTGTCCGTAGAGTTCAGAGACAGGATTGTGTCGAGGCACTGATCTAGGGAAGGGTACCAAAACATTTCTGCAGCATTGAAGGTCCCCAAGAACACATTGGCCTCCATCATTCTGAAATGGAAGAAGTTTGGAACCACCAAGACTCTTCCTAGAGCTGGCCGCCCGGCCAAACTGAGCAATCGGGGGAGAAGGGCCTTGGTCAGGGAGGTGACCAAGAACCCAATGGTCACTCTGACAGAGCTCCAGAGTTCCTCTGTGGAGATGGGAGAACCTTCCAGAAGGACAACCATCTCTGTAGCACTCCACCAATCAGGTATTTTTGGTAGAGTGGCCAGATTGAAGCCACTCCTCAGTAAAAGGCACATGACAGCCCACTTGGAGTTTGCCAAATGGCACCTAAAGGACTCTCAGACCATGAGAAACAAGATTCTCTGGTCATATGAAACCAAGATTGAACTATTTGGCCTGAATGCCAAGAGTCACGTCTGGAGGAAACCAGGCACCATCCCTACGGTGAAGCATGGTGGCGGCAGCATCATGCTGTGCTGATGTTTTTCAGTGGCAGGGACTGGGAGACTAGTCAGGATCAAGGGAAAGATGACGGAGCAAAGTACAGAGATCCTTGATGAAAACCTGCTCCAGAGCGCTCAGGACCTCAGACTGGGGCGAAGGTTGTATTGTGTGTAGATTGATGAAGGAAAAAAAAATATTTAATCCATTTTAGAATAAGGCTGTAACGTAACAAAATGTGGAAAAAGTCAAGGGGTCTGAATACTTTCTGAATGCACTGTATAATAACACACACACACACACACACACACACACACACACACACACACACACACACACACACACACACACACACACACACACACACACACACACACACACACACACACACACAAACACACACACACATTGTCCATATATATAACTGATATATAACACATAGACACACTTTGTCAGACCGGCTGATGTGACTCCTGCTATCATACAAATTATATAATCCTTCATTCACATGCAGATAGTGATATGTCATGGTTGTTTTAGCCATGCAGATAGTGATATGTCATGGTTGTTTTAGCCATGCAGATAGTGATATGTCATGGTTGATTTAGCCATGCAGATAGTGATATGTCATGGTTTATTTCGCCATGCAGATAGTGATATGTAATGGTTGATTTGGCCTAAGTATTTAGTCCTGCCTAAGGGCTGTTACAGTACAGATAAATGAAACAATGCATCTACCCTGCTCTCTGTTATTATTGGCTCTATGTCTCCAGTCCTATTCTACCCTGCTCTATGTTATTACTGGCTCTATGTCCCCAGTCCTATTCTACCCTGCTCTGTTATTATCTGGCTCTATGTCTCCAGTCCTATTCTACCCTGCTCTGTTATTATCTGGCTCTATGTCCCCAGTCCTATTCTACCCTGCTCTATGTTATTATCTGGCTCTATGTCCCCAGTCCTATTCTACCCTGCTCTATGTTAGTATCTGGCTCTATGTCTCTAGTCCTATTCTACCCTGCTCTATGTTATTATCTGGCTCTATGTCCCCAGTCCTATTCTACCCTGCTCTATGTTAGTATCTGGCTCTATGTCCCCAGTCCTATTCTACCCTGCTCTATGTTAGTATCTGGCTCTATGTCTCTAGTCCTATTCTACCCTGCTCTATGTTATTATCTGGCTCTATGTCCCCAGTCCATTTCTACCCTGCTCTATGTTATTATCTGGCTCTATGTCTCCAGTCCTATTCTACCCTGCTCTATGTTATTATCTGGCTCTATGTCCCCAGTCCTATTCTACCCTGCTCTGTTAGTATCTGGCTCTATGTCCCCAGTCCAAATCTACCCTGCTCTGTTAGTATCTGGCTCTATGTCCCCAGTCCTATTCTACCCAGCTCTCTGTTATTATCTGGCTCTATGTCCCCAGTCCAAATCTACCCTGCTCTATGTTAGTATCTGGCTCTATGTCCCCAGTCCTATTCTACCCTGCTCTATGTTATTATCTGGCTCTATGTCTCTAGTCCTATTCTACCCTGCTCTATGTTATTATCTGGCTCTATGTCTCTAGTCCTATTCTACCCTGCTCTCTGTTATTATCTGGCTCTATGTCTCCAGTCCTATTCTACCCTGCTCTCTGTTATTACTGGCTCTATGTCCCCAGTCCTATTCTACCCTGCTCTATGTTATTATCTGGCTCTATGTCTCCAGTCCTATTCTACCCTGCTCTATGTTATTATCTGGCTCTATGTCTCCAGTCCTATTCTACCCTGCTCTATGTTATTATCTGGCTCTATGTCCCCAGTCCTATTCTACCCTGCTCTATGTTATTATCTGGCTCTATGTCCCCAGTCCTATTCTACCCTGCTCTATGTTATTATCTGGCTCTATGTCTCCAGTCCTATTCTACCCTGCTCTATGTTATTATCTGGCTCTATGCCCCCAGTCCTATTCTACCCTGCTCTATGTTATTATCTGGCTCTATGTCCCCAGTCCTATTCTACCCTGCTCTATGTTATTATCTGGCTCTATGTCTCCAGTCCTATTCTACCCTGCTCTATGTTATTATCTGGCTCTATGTCCCCAGTCCATTTCTACCCTGCTCTGTTAGTATCTGGCTCTATGTCCCCAGTCCTATTCTACACTGCTCTATGTTATTATCTGGCTCTATGTCTCCAGTCCTATTCTACCCTGCTCTATGTTATTATCTGGCTCTATGTCCCCAGTCCAAATCTACCCTGCTCTATGTTAGTATCTGGCTCTATGTCCCCAGTCCTATTCTACCCTGCTCTATGTTATTATCTGGCTCTATGTCTCTAGTCCTATTCTACCCTGCTCTATGTTATTATCTGGCTCTATGTCTCTAGTCCTATTCTACCCTGCTCTCTGTTATTATCTGGCTCTATGTCTCCAGTCCTATTCTACCCTGCTCTCTGTTATTACTGGCTCTATGTCCCCAGTCCTATTCTACCCTGCTCTATGTTATTATCTGGCTCTATGTCTCCAGTCCTATTCTACCCTGCTCTATGTTATTATCTGGCTCTATGTCTCCAGTCCTATTCTACCCTGCTCTATGTTATTATCTGGCTCTATGTCCCCAGTCCTATTCTACCCTGCTCTATGTTATTATCTGGCTCTATGTCCCCAGTCCTATTCTACCCTGCTCTATGTTATTATCTGGCTCTATGTCTCCAGTCCTATTCTACCCTGCTCTATGTTATTATCTGGCTCTATGCCCCCAGTCCTATTCTACCCTGCTCTATGTTATTATCTGGCTCTATGTCCCCAGTCTTATTCTACCCTGCTCTATGTTATTATCTGGCTCTATGTCTCCAGTCCTATTCTACCCTGCTCTATGTTATTATCTGGCTCTATGTCCCCAGTCCATTTCTACCCTGCTCTGTTAGTATCTGGCTCTATGTCCCCAGTCCTATTCTACACTGCTCTATGTTATTATCTGGCTCTATGTCTCCAGTCCTATTCTACCCTGCTCTATGTTATTATCTGGCTCTATGTCTCCAGTCCTATTCTACACTGCTCTATGTTAGTATCTGGCTCTATGTCTCCAGTCCTATTCTACCCTGCTCTATGTTATTATCTGGCTCTATGTTTCCAGTCCTATTCTACCCTGCTCTGTTAGTATCTGGCTCTATGTCCCCAGTCCTATTCTACACTGCTCTATGTTAGTATCTGGCTCTATGTCTCCAGTCCTATTCTACCCATCTCCTCCCCCTTTAACATCTTTAACTTATCACCTCTTTCCCATGGGTTGCTGCTCCTCCCCCTTCAACCTCTCTAACCTATCACCTCTTTCCCATGGGTTGCTGCTCCTCCCCCTTCAACCTCTCTAACCTATCACCTCTTTCCCATGGGTTGCTGCTCCTCCCCCTTCAACCTCTCTAACCTGTCACCTTTTTCCCATGGGTTGCTGCTCCTCCCCCTTCAACCTCTCTAACCTGTCACCTTTTTCCCATGGGTTGCAGCTCCTCCTCCGTCAACCTCTCTAACCTATCCCCTCTCTCCCATGGCCCGCGTAACCATGGAGATGGGCAACCCTCGTTGCTCTCTCGCTTCCCGTTTCCTAAACAACACCTTGCTGCAACACCTTACACCTTCATATTCTCCATCTCTGCTCCCCTCCTCCCCCCTCCCTCCATCCCCCTCCCTCCCTCCCTCCCATGTGTGAAGTTACCAGAGCTGTGTTTAAATACAATTTTTAAGCTTGTAAATACTTTGAGTTTTATTTATCCTGCCTGGAGTGCCTGGAAGTATTGGAAATGATTTCAAATAGTACTTGAACCCAGGTCCGGATGTGAAGTGAACTGAACCTCTCTGGGCTAGGTGGCACCAAATACTGCCCCCTAGCCCCAACAGGTTAACCCTCAGTGTTGATGTTCTCATGGAGGGTTGACCATTACACAGGGTTCTCATGTGGTTCTCATGTGGTTCTCATGTGGTTCTCATGGTTCTTCTCATGTGGTTCTTCTCATGTGGTTCTTCTCATGTGGTTCTTCTCATGTGGTCCTTCTCATGTGGTTCTCATGTGGTTCTTCTCATGTGGTTCTCATGTGGTTCTTCTCATGTGGTTCTCATGTGGTTCTCATGTGGTTCTCATGTGGTTCTTCTCATGTGGTACTTCTCATGTGGTTCTTCTCATGTGGTTCTTCTCATGTGGTTCTCATGTGGTTCTCATATGGTTCTCATGTGGTTATCATGTGGTTCTTCTCATGTGGTTCTTCTCATGTGGTACTTCTCATGTGGTTCTTCCCATGTGGTTCTCATGTGGTACCTCTCATGTGGTTCTCATGTGGTACCTCTCATGTGGTTCTCATGTGGTACTTCTCATGTGGTACTTCTCATGTGGTGCTTCTCATGTGGTCCTTCTCATGTGGTTCTCATGTGGTGCTTCTCATGTGGTTCTCATGTGGTACTTCTCATGTGGTTCTTCTCATGTGGTACTTCTCATGTGGTACTTCTCATGTGGTACTTCTCATGTGGTACATCTCATGTGGTTCTCATGTGGTACTTCTCATGTGGTACTTCTCATGTGGTGCTTCTCATGTGGTCCTTCTCATGTGGTTCTCATGTGGTGCTTCTCATGTGGTTCTCATGTGGTACTTCTCATGTGGTTCTCATGTGGTACTTCACATGTGGTTCTCATGTGGTGCTTCTCATGTGGTTCTCATGTGGTACTTCTCATGTACTTCTCATGTGGTACTTCTCATATGATGCTTCTCATGTGGTTCTCATGTGGTTCTCATGTGGTACTCATGTGGTTCTTATGTGGTACTTCTCATGTGGTTCTCATGTGATTCTCATGTGGTTCTCATGTGGTGCTTCTCATGTGGTTCTCATGATGTGGTTCTCATGTGGTTCTCATGTGGTGCTTCTCAAGTGGTTCTCATGTGGTCCTTCTCATGTGGTTCTCATGTGGTTCTCATGTGGTTCTTCTCAAGTGGTTCTCATGTGATTCTCATGTGGTACTTCTCATGTGGTTCTCATGTGGTTCTCATGTGGTACTTCTCATGTGGTACTTCTCATGTGGTGCTTCTCAAGTGGTTCTCATGTGGTTCTCATGTGGTGCTTCTCATGTGGTCCTTCTCATGTGGTTCTCATGTGGTTCTCATGTGGTGCTTCTCAAGTGGTTCTCATGTGGTCCTTCTCATGTGGTATTTACACTGCTGCCCATAGTTTTTTCTTATCTGGTCACCTAACCAGATAAAACTCTGGACCCTATAGGGTATGACAGCATTAATCAGTTGTAAAAAGGTTTTATATGGGCTGTGATGGGACAGAGTGGTGCAGCGGTCTAAGGCACTGCGTCTCAGTGCTAGAGGCGTCACTACAGACCCTGGTTCGATTCCAGGCTGTATCACAGCGGTCTAAGGCGCTGCGTCTCAGTGCTAGAGGCGTCACTACAGACCCTGGTTCGATTCCAGGCTGTATCACAGCGGTCTAAGGCACTGCGTCTCAGTGCTAGAGGCGTCACTACAGACCCTGGTTAGATTCCAGGCTGTATCAAAACTGGCAGTGATTGGTCCCACAGAGCGGCACACAATTGGCCCAGCGTCGTCCGTCATTGTAAATTGACTTGCCTAGTTAAATAAAGGTTAAAAAAATAAAAAAATAAAATAATAATTAACATGGTTTAAAAAAAAACTCCTGGAAAAACTCCTGGCCCTGGTGAGGCTGAAAATCCTGTCAAACTGCAGCAACCTTCTACTTGTTCATATGAATTATATTTAGTCTAGACTAACGGGGATTTGCTCTACCCAGACACAGAGACAACAACTCATAGACAATAGAACTCACAGGGCGGTGCTTGCTTTATGCTTGTTCATGTAGGCCTAATAAAACATTGACTTACAGGAGCTTGCTTTATGCTTGTTCATGTAGGCCTAATAAAACATTGACTTACAGGAGCTTGCTTTATGCTTGTTCATGTAGGCCTAATAAAATATTGACTTACAGGAGCTTGCTTTATGCTTGTACGTGTAGGCTTAATAAAATATTGATGTACAGTCTATGTCATCACCATTGTGTAAATTGATTAATTACAGGTAATCATGTTGTGTTGAAAAGGTCTAGGCCTAGCCAGCCCAAGTTGGAATATAACAAATTGACTATATAAATGGACTATAAATAGAGAAATTGATTACTAAATACTGTTAAACATGTGGCCCCCAATCCCCCCCTTCCCCCAAAAACACGTGTAAATATTAAACTATAAATTGCTCGTTCCTGTATTAGACTGATGCTAAAATGTTTATTCTACTGAGCCGTTTACTTTCTGTTGTTATTGTTATGTTGTATTATTTGTTATTGTTGTTGCGTTGTGGGGAAGGAACCTGCAAGTCGTTGGATAGTGAATACCATGTGGATCCTGTAACATACAACTAATAAAACTTGAAACTTGAATAAACACATAACGTTACTCCTTTTGTTTACCCTGACCAGATGGACAGGGCGCTTTGTCTTTACTTGTGCAGCTGCCGTTATTAGTAACCTACAGTTGATCAGACTGAAAAAAAATCATCTCGTTTTCATCCCCATACAGTATGTCAGTATGTTAGATCGCTAATGTTGAGCTGTAGCCTCGTGTCTGTGGCCTCGTGTCTGTAGCCTCGTGTCTGTAGCCTCGTGTCTGAAGCCTCGTGTCTGTAGCCTCGTGTCTGAAGCCTCGTGTCTGTGGCCTCGTGTCTGTAGCCTCGTGTCTGTGGCCTCGTGTCTGTGGCCTCGTGTCTGTAGCCTCGTGTCTGTAGGCAGTGATGATGTGTTATCATCACGTTTGCTAAATAAAATACCAGATGAAAGTGGAACGCGCACTTGAGCGAGCGTCGTGAGAGGAAATACGTGGCGTCAACCTCTCTCTCTTTTCATCTCTCTTTTAATGGATGATGTGATGGAAGCCGTCAAATCTCGTCTGAATACATTTCGACATCCCAGAGAGGACAGTAGAAAGTGCCATATGTTCAGCAAGTAAAGCATCGTAACGTGTTATTACCTCTGAAAGACACTTGTAGTTGCCCTTGTTCGAGGAAGTTCCCCTCTCGTCGTGTCCTCTGAAAGCTCCTTGTAGTTGCCCTTGTTAGAGGAAGTTCCCCTCTCGTCGTGTCCTCTGAAAGACAGTTGTTGTCCGGCCCCAAAACGTAGCGGTGTTGATAAGCCGCTTGAGACCATCCCTGTTTCTTCTTACTTTCTCGTTGTGTTGTTCAGTTTGAATACGCAGGACCTTCGTCATGATCAACGCAACTTTTTCCCAGAAGCGTGAATCTGATGTCGATTGGTTGGATTGGCCACCAAGCTTCTAAATCACACATGCGTAGTACTATTTTCATTCTCTTATCCTTTGATTGGTTGAAAAACAACAGCCTGGTTGGAGGACGTCCCCCGGTAGTCTTCATTATTACCATGTAGGTCTATGGAAGGGGGTGAGGCCTACGAGCCTCCTGGGTTTTGTATTGAAGTCAGTGTAGCCAGAGGAGGATGGAAGCTAGCTGTCCTCCAGCTACACCATGGTGCTACCCTACAGAGGGCTGCTGAGGCTACTGTAGACCTCTGCAAAACAGTGTGTTTTAATCAATTATTTGGTGACGTGAATATATTTAGTTTAATCTAAAAAGGATAACTTTTTATTCTTCTGAAATTCTGTGATTAGGATGGTCCTCCCCTTACTCTTCTGAGGAGCCTCCACTGGTTCTCATGTGGTTCTCATGTGGTTCTGATGGCATAGTGGTAACTCCAGGCTACCTGTTGATTGGCTGTGTGTTTCACAGTACAGTACAATGTACCATTTGTTGCTATTTATTTAATTGATCCCTCCACCAACCAACCCACCAACCAACCCAACCCAACCAACCCACCCACCAACCCACCAACCAACCCAACCCACCAACCCAACCAACCAACCCACCAACCAACCCAACCCACCCACCCACCCACCAACCCACACACCAACCAACCAACCCAACCCAACCCACCAACCCAACCAACCCAACCCACCAACCTACCCAACCAACCAACCCACCAAACCAATCCAACCAACCAACCCACCAACCCAACCCAACCCACCAACCCAACCCACCAACCAACCCAACCCACCAACCCAACCAACCCAACCCACCAACCTACCCAACCCACAAACCCAACCAACCCAACCCACCAACCTACCCAACCCACCAACCCACCAACCAACCCAACCCAACCCACCAACCAACCAACCCAACCCAACCCACCAACCCAACCAACCCAACCCACCAACCAACCCAATCCAACCAACCCACCAAACCAATCCAACCAACCAACCCAACCCACCAACCAACCCAACCCACCAAACCAATCCAACCAACCCACCAACCCAACCCACCAACCAACCCAACCCACCAACCCACCAACCAACCAACTCCATCCATCAACCAACCCAACCCAACCAAACCAACCCACCAACCTACCCAACCCACCAACCCAACCAACCCAACCAACCAACCCAACCCACCAACCCAACCCACCCACCCACCCACCAACCCACCAACCAACCAACCAACCCAACCCACCAACCCAACCAACCCACCAACCCACCCACCAACCCACCAACCCAAATGACTAAATGACTAAAACCAACCCAACCCACCAACCCAACCCACCAACCCAACCAACCAACCCACCAACCCAACCAACCAACCCACCAACCCACCCACCAACCCACCAACCCACCAACCAACCCACCAACCAACCCAACCCACCAACCAACCAACCAACCCGACCCACCCACCAACCCACCTATCAACCAACCAAGCCAACCCACCAATCCACCCACCCACCCACCCACCCACCAACCAACCCAACCCACCAACCCAACCAACCCAACCCACCAACCTACCCAACCAACCAACCCACCAAACCAATCCAACCAACCAACCCACCAACCCACCAACCCAACCCACCAACCAACCCAACCCACCAACCAACCCAACCCAACCCACCAACCTACCCAACCAACCAACCCACCAAACCAATCCAACCAACCCAACCCACCAACCCACCAACCAACCAACCCAACCCACCAACCAACCCACCAACCAACCCAACCCACCAACCCAACCAACCCAACCCACCAACCCAACCAACCCAACCCACCAACCAACCCACCCACCCACCAAACCAAACCAATCCAACCAACCAACCCACCAACCCACCAACCAACCAACCCAACCCACCAACCAAACCAAACCAAACCAACCAACCCAAACCAACCCAACCCACCAACCCACCAACCAACCAACCCAACCCACCAACCAAACCAAACCAAACCAACCAATCCAATCCAACCAACCCACCAACCCACCAACCCACCAACCCAACCAACCAACCCACCAACCAACCCAACCCACCCAACCCACCAACCAACCCAACCCACCAACCCAACCAACCCAACCCACCAACCTACCCAACCAACCAACCAACCCACCAAACCAATCCAACCCACCAAACCACCAACCCACCAACCCAACCCACCAACCAACCCAACCCACCAACCAACCCAACCCAACCCAACCCACCAACCTACCCAACCAACCAACCCACCAAACCAATCCAACCAACCCAAACCACCAACCAACCAACCCAACCCACCAACCAACCCAACCCAACCAACTCAACCCACCAACCCAACCAACCCAACCCACCAACCCAACCAACCCAACCCAACCCACCAACCAACCCACCCACCCACCCACCAAACCAATCCAACCAACCAACCCACCAAACCACCAACCAACCAACCAACCCAACCCACCAACCAAACCAAACCAAACCAACCAACCCAAACCAACCAACCCACCAACCAACCAACCCAACCCACCAACCAAACCAAACCAACCAACCCAACCCACCAACCCAACCAACCCAACCCACCAACCCAACCAACCCAACCCAACCCACCAACCAACCCACCCACCCACCAAACCAATCCAACCAACCAACCCACCAACCCACCAACCAACCAACCCAACCCACCAACCAAACCAAACCAACCAACCCAAAACAACCAACCCACCAACCCACCAACCAACCAACCCAACCCACCAACCAAACCAAACCAAACCAACCAATCCAATCCAACCAACCCACCAACCCACCAACCCAACCAACCCACCAACCAACCCAACCCACCCAACCCACCAACCAACCCACCCACCCACCCACCAAACCAATCCAACCCAACCCAACCAACCAACCCACCAACCTAATCAATCAATCAATCAATCAATCAATCAAATGTATTTATATAGCCCACTCAAACCACTCAAGAGACGCACCCCTCCTAGGGACGGCATGGAAGAGCACCAGTAAGCCAGTGACTCAGCCCCTGTAATAGGGTCAGTGGCAGAGAATCCCAGTGGAGAGAGGGGAACCGGCCAGGCAGAGACAGAAAGAGTGGTTCGTCGCTCCAGTGCCGTGTCGTTCACCTTCACACTCCTGGGCCAGACTACACTCAATCATAGGACCCACTGAAGAGATGAGTCTTCAATAAAGACTTAAAGGTCGAGACAGAGTCTGCATCTCTCACATGGATAGGCAGACCATTCCATAAAAATGGAGCTCTATGGGAGAAAGCCCTGCTGTTTGCTTAGAAATTCTATGGACAATTAGGAGGCCCGCGTCTTGTGACCAAGGTTTACGTGTAGGTATGTACGGCAGGACCAAATCAGAGAGATAGATTGGAGCAAGCCCATGTAATGCTTTGTATGTTAGCAGTAAAACCTTGAAATCAGCCCTAGCCTTAACAGGAAGCCAGTGTAGAGAAGCTAGCACTGGAGTAATATGATCAAATATTTGGTTCTAGTCAAGATTCTAGCAGCCGTGTTTAGCACTAACTGAAGATGATTTAGTGATTTATCCGGGTAGCCGGAGAATAGAGCATTGCAGTAGTCTAATCTAGAACTGACAAAAGCATGGATTAGCTTTTCTGCATCATTTTTGGGCAAAAAGTTTTAGATTTTTTGCAATGTAGATGCAAAAAAGCTGTCCTTGAAACAGTCTTGATATGTTCGTCAAAAGAGAGATCAGGGTCCAGAGTAACGCCGAGGTCCTTCACAGTTTTATTTGAGACAACTGTACAACTATCAAGATTAATTGTCAGATTCAACAGAAGATCTCTTTGTTTCTTGGGACCTAGAACAAGCATCTCTGTTTTGTCCGAGTTTAAAAGTAGAACATTTGCAGCCATCCACTTCCTTATCTCTGAAACACAGGCTTCCAGGGAGGGCAGTTTTGGGGCTTCAGCATGTTTCATCGAAATGTTTTTTTTTATTTAACCTTTATTTTACTAGGCAAGTCAGGTTAAGAACAAATTTACATTTACAATGACGGCCTACCCCGGCCAAACCCGGATTCAAACCAGGGACTGCAGTGATGCCTCTAGCACTGAGATGCAGTGTCTTAGACCGCTGCGCCACTTGGGAGCCCCAATGTACAGCTGTGTCGTCCGCATAGCAGTGAAATTTGACATTGTTTTTCCCGAATGACATCACCAAGAGGTAGAATATATAGTGAGAACAATAGTGGTCCTAAAACGGAACCTTGAGGAACGCCAAAACTTAAAATGTATTTGCCAGAGGACAAACCATCCACAGAGACTAACGGATATTTTTCCGACAGATAAGATCTAAACCAGGCAAGAACTTGTCCGTGTAGACCAATTTGGGTTTCCAATCTCTCCAAAAGAATGTGGTGATCGATGGTATCAAAAGCAGCACTAAGATCTAGGAGCACGAGGACAGATGCAGAGCCTCGGTCTGACATCATTAAAAGGTAATTTACCACCATTGGAAACCCAAATTGGTCTACACCAGGCCTGGGCAACTCCAGTCCTCGGAGGCCTGATTGGTGTCACACCTTTCCCCCTTCCCTAGCAAACACACCTAATTTAAACTAATTGCATTTTTAACCGAAGGTCATGATTAGTTGATAATTGGAGTCAGGTGTGTTAGCTGGGCCTGGGGCAAAAGTGTGACACCAATCAAGCCCCCGAGGACTGGAGTTGCCCAGGCCTGGTGTAGACCAATTTGGGTTTCCAATCTCTCCAAAGGAATGTGGTGATCGATGGTGTCAAAAGCAGCACTAAGGTCTAAGAGCACGAGAACAGATGCAGAGCCTCAGTCTGACGCCATTAAAAGGTAATTTACCACCTTCACGAGTGCAGTCTCAGTGCTATGATGGGGTCAAAAACCTGACTGAAGCATTTCGTATACATTTTTTGTCTTCAGGAAGGCAGTGAGTTGCTGTGCAACAGCTTTTTCTAAAATGTTTGAGAGGAATGGGAGATTCAATATATGCCGATTAGTTTATTATATTTTCTGGGTCAAGGTTTGACTTTTTCAAGAGAGGCTTTATTTTACTGCCACTTTTAGTGAGTTTGGTGCACATCCGGTGGATAGAGAGCCGTTTATTATGTTCAACATAGGAGGGCCAAGCACAGGAAGCAGCTCTTTCGGTAGTTTAGTAGGAATAGGGTCCAGTATGCAGCTTGAAGGTTTAGAGGCCATGATTATTTTCATCATTGTGTCAAGAGATATAGTACTAAAAAAATTGAGTGTCTCCATTGATCCTAGATCCTGTCAGTTCTGTGCAGACTCAGGAAAACTGAGGTTTATAGAAATACTCAGATTCAAAGAGGAGTCTGTAATTTGCTTTCTAATGATCATGATCTTTTCATCGAGAAGTTCATGAATGTATCACTGCTTAAGTGAAAGCCATCCTCTCTTGTTGAATGCGGCTTTGTAGTTAGCTTTGCGACAGTATCAAAAATACATTTTGGATTGTTATTATTTTCCTCAATTAAGTTGGAAAAATAGGATGATCGAGCAGCAGTGAGGGCTCTTTGATACTCCACGGTACTGTCTTTCCAAGCTAGTCGGAAGACTTCCAGTTTGGTGTGGCGCCATTTCTGTTCCAATTTTCTGGAAGCTTGCTTCAGGACTCGGGTATTTTCTGTATAGAGGAGTACATTTCTTGTGACTAATGTTTTTTCTTTTTAGGGGTGCGACTGCATCTAGGGTATTACGCAAGGTTAAATTGAGTTCCTCAGTTAGGTGGTTAATTAATTTTTGTACTCTGACGTCCTTGGGTAGGTGGAGGGAGTCTGGAAGGGCATCAAGGAATCTTTGGGTCGTCTGAGAATTTATAGCACGGCTTTGAGGATCCTTGGTTGGGGTCTGAGCAGATTATTTGTTGCGATTTGCAAACGTAATAAAATGGTGGTCTGATAGTCCAGGATTATGAGGAAAAACATTAAGATCCACAATATTTATTCCACGGGACAAAGCTAGGTCCAGAGTATGACTGTTGCAGTGAGTAGGTCCAGAGACATGTTGATCAAAACCCACTGAGTTGATGATGGCGCCGAAAGCCTTTTGGTGTCTGTCTGTGGACTTTTCCATGTGAATATTAAAGTCACAAAAAATTTGAATATTATCTGCTATGACTAAAACGTCTGATAGGAATTCAGGGAAATCAGTGAGGAACGCTGTATTCGGCCCAGGAGGCCTGTAAACAGTAGCTATAAAAAGTGATTGAGTAGGCTGCATAGATTTCATGACTAGAAACTCAAAAGATGAAAACGCAGTCTATTTTATTTTATTGAAATGTTCTGTCATAAATGTTAGCAACACCTCCGCCTTTGTGGGATGCGTGGGGGATATATTCACTAGTGTAACCAGGAGGAGAGGCCTCATTTAACACAGTAAATTCATCAGGCTTAAGTCATGTTTCAGTCAGGCCAATCACATCAAGATTATGATCAGTGATTAGTTCATTGACTACCACTGCCTTGGAAGTGAGGGATCTAACATTAAGTAAATCTATTTTGAGATGTGAGATATCACAATCTCTTTCAATAATGACAGGAATGGAGGAGGTCTTTATTCCAGTGAGATTGCTCAGGCAAACACCCCCATGTTTAGTTGTGCTCAACCTAGATTGAGGCACAGACACGGTCTCAATGGGGATAGCTGAACTGACTACACTGACTGTGCTAGTGGCAGACTCCACTAAGCTGGCAGGCTGGCCCTGTCTATGTTCATAGATAAGATGAGAGCATCCCTCCAGCTAGGATGGAGTCCATCACTCCTCAGCAGGCCAAGCTTGGTCTTGTTTGTGGGTGGGTCCCAGAAAGGGCCAATTATCTACAAATTCTATCTTTTGGGAGGGGCAGAAAACAGCTTTCAACCAACGATTGAGTTGTGAGACTCTGCTGTAGAGCTCATCACTCCCCCTAACTGGGAGGGGGCCAGAGACTCTCTGCTGTAGAGCTCATCACTCCCCCTAACTGGGAGGGGGCCAGAGACTCTCTGCTGTAGAGCTCATCACTCCCCCTAACTGGGAGGGGGCCAGAGACTCTCTGCTGTAGAGCTCATCACTCCCCCTAACTGGGAGGGGGCCAGAGACTCTCTGCTGTAGAGCTCATCACTCCCCCTAACTGGGAGGGGGCCAGAGTCTCTCTGCTGTAGAGCTCATCACTCCCCCTAACTGGGAGGGGGCCAGAGACCAACCAACCAACCAACCAACCAATCCAACCAACCCACCAATCCAACAATCCAACCAACCCACCAATCCAACCAACCCACCAATCCAACAATCCAACCAACCCACCAATCCAACTAACCCACCAACCCAACCAATCCACCCAACCCACCAACCCAACAACCCATCAATCCAACAACCCAACCAACCCAACCAATCCACCCACCAACCTACCAATCTAACCAACCCATCAATCCAACCAACCCACCAACCAACTCAACCAACCCACCGACCCAACCAACCCATCAACCTAACAACCCAAAAGACAAACCAACCCAACCTCTGACTGTATTGCAATTCAACCAACCCACTCAACCCACCAACTTGCATCCAGTGAGGTTCAGCTTTTGTCCTTTCTTAAAACTACAATCTGTAAATATCTACAATTGAACAGCTTCGCAAATCGCAGGTTGGCATTTATTTTCATGAATCTTGCCCTGGAGACAGCTCTGCAGAGTGGTCACTTGCTGGCACAGCCACAATGTCATAAAATCAGATTTTAAACCAAACCCTAAGCTTAACCCTAACCTTAACCACACTGCTAACCCTAATGCCTAACCCTAACCTTAAAGTCCCAATGCAGTCAAAAACATGAGTTACATGTGTTTTTTATATATATTTCTACAATGTGAGGTTGGAATAATACTGTGAAATTGGGAAAATGATCGTAATGTCTTTTAGCGTAAGAGCTGTTTGAAAAGACAACCTGAAATTTCAACCTGTTTTGGTGGGATGGAGTTTTGGCCTTGCCTCGTGACATCACCAGGCAGTAAATTAGTTAATAGACCAATAAGAAAGCGCGTTCCAAATCTCTCTGCCAATAACAGCTAGTTTTTAGTTTTTCCCTCCCCACTCAGACCACCCAGTCATTCCGAGCAAAATTCTTTCTGGAGAAATTGCACTTTGCTAAGAAGCAATTGTTTTATTATTTTTTTACTATTTTTTTTTATTGAAAACAATCACCGTAAGATACTTCATTGTTATGCAGAAATGATTTGAAATTGAGATAAAACAGCTGCTTTGGACCTTTATATTAAGAGCAAAAAGATCAAAAAAGATTTTCATGAATTTTGACAATATAACCAGTTTTGACTTCACAGCTGGCCCATCTAGTGGAAATTGCTCAGTTCCACCTCCAGGGCAAGATAAAGAAATACAAATAAACATCAACCTGCTGCCAACTCCTAGCCTTTAGCAAGGAAATAATTATATTGCAAAGGGGTAGGTTGAGTAATGGCGTACCATCAACAAGTATAGCCTAAACTAGGACATTCACAGCATCCTTGAGAGTCATGGATATCCTGCAAATGGGTTTCTGTCTGTATCTGTTATGTAACACACTCTATAATGACTAACTGTTTAATCATCTATCCTGACCATCAAAGCCCTGCAGGACTGATCTGGTATCTGTTTAACTGGCCAGGCCCTACAGGACTGATCTGGTATCTGTTAAACTGGCCTGGCCCTACAGGACTGATCTGGTATCTGTTAAACTGGCCTGGCCCTACAGGACTGATCTGGTATCTGTTAAACTGGCCTGGCCCTACAGGACTGATCTGGTATCTGTTAAACTGGCCTGGCCCTACAAGACTGATCTGGTATCTGTTTAACTGGCCTGGCCCTACAGGACTGACCTGGTATCTGTTAAACTGATCTGACCATCAAAGCCCTACAGGACTGACCTGGTATCTGTTAAACTGATCTGACCATCAAAGCCCTACAGGACTGACCTGGTATCTGTTTAACTGGCCTGGCCCTACAGGACTGACCTGGTATCTGTTTAACTGGCCTGGCCCTACAGGACTGATCTGGTATCTGTTTAACTGATCTGACCATCCAGGCCCTACAGAGATGTATCTGTTTAATAGCCTGGGGACATGAGGGCCTACAGGACTGTATCTGTTTAATAATAGCCTGGGGACATGAGGGCCTACAGGACTGCATCTGTTTAATAATAGCCTGGGGACATGAGGACCTACAGGAATGTATCTGTTTAATAATAGCCTGGGGACATGAGGGCCTACAGGAATGTATCTGTTTAATAATAGCCTGGGGACATGAGGACCTACAGGAATGTATCTGTTTAATAATAGCCTGGGGACATGAGGGCCTACAGGACTGCATCTGTTTAATAATAGCCTGGGGACATGAGGGCCTACAGGACTGTCTCTGTTTAATAGCCTGGGGACAGGATGGCCTACAGGACTGTATCTGTTTAATAGCCTGGGGACATGAGGGCCTACAGGACTGTATCTGTTTAATAGCCTGGGGACATGAGGACCTACAGGAATGTATCTGTTTAATAATAGCCTGGGGACATGAGGGCCTACAGGACTGCATCTGTTTAATAATAGCCTGGGGACATGAGGACCTACAGGAATGTATCTGTTTAATAATAGCCTGGGGACATGAGGGCCTACAGGACTGTATCTGTTTAATAGCCTGGGGACATGAGGGCCTACAGGACTGTCTCTGTTTAATAATAGCCTGGGGACATGAGGGCCTACAGGACTGCATCTGTTTAATAATAGCCTGGGGACATGAGGGCCTACAGGACTGTCTCTGTTTAATAGCCTGGGGACAGGATGGCCTACAGGACTGTATCTGTTTAATAGCCTGGGGACATGAGGACCTAGTTGGATTAACACGTTGCAGGGTGTGTAGTGCTTTGTAGATGGATGCTGCTGTGTACCAGGTAGCGACAGGTTGCCTATGCCAAAATCCTGTTTAACACAATTTTTTTGCACACAGAGTGAGTCCATGCAACTTATTATCTGAGGTTTTAAGTGCATTTTAAGTTTATCAAGGCTTGTCATAACAAAGGGGTTGAATTCTCAAGCTTTTCATTTTTTATTATTTTGTAAAAATGTAAAAAAATGTAATTCTACTTTGTCATGATGGGGTATTGTGCGTAGGCCAGTGACACAAAATCTAAATGTAACCCATTTTAAATTCAGACTGTAAAACCAAAAAAAATTGGAAAAATTCAGGGTTTTGAATTTTTTCTGGTGGGACTGTATGTACAGTGCATTCATAAAGTATTCAGACCCATTGACTTTTTCCACAATATGTTACATTATAGCCTTATTATGAAATGTATTACATTTATTTTCTTCCTCATCAATCTACACGCAATTCCCCATAATGGCAAAGCAAAAACAGGTTTTTATGGGTTTTTTTTGCAAATATATTAAAAATAAAAAACTGAAATATCACATTTACATAAGTATTCAGACCCTTTACTCAGTACTTTGTTAAAGCACCTTTGGCAGCGATTACAGCCTCGAGTCTTCCTGGGTATGACGCTACAAGCTTGGCACACCTGTATTTGGGGAGTTTCTCCCATTCTTCTCTGCAGATCCTCTCAAGCTCTGTCAGGTTGGATGTGGAGCGTCGCTGCACAGCTATTTTCAGGATCTGCAGAGGAGAATGAGAGCAACTCCCCAAATACAGGTGTTGCCAAGCTTGTAGCATCATACCCAAGAAGACTCAATGCTGTAATCTCTGCCAAAGGTGCTTCAACAAAGTACTGAGTAAAGAGTCTGAATACTTATGTAAATGTGATATTAGCCTTATTCTAAAATGTTTTCTAAGTTGTGAAACACATTGGGAGGGATCTTAAGACCATTCCTCCATATATAATCCTACCAGATCCTTGATATCTGTGCTTATGGGATCTTCGGTTATAACCACAAGTTTTCAATGGGTTTCAAGTCCGGAGACTGAGATGGCCTTTGCAAAATGTTGATTTTGTGGCAAATTAACAATTTTATTTGTGGATTTTGATGTGTGCTTGGGGTTATTTTCTTGCTGGAAGATCCACTTGAGGCCAAGTTTCAGCCTCCTGACAGGAAACCAGGTTTTTTGGGCTAAAATGTCCTGGTACTTGGTAAAGTTCATGATGCTGTTGACTTTAACAAGGGTCCGAGGATCAATGGAAGCAAAATAGCTTCATGACATCAAAGATCCACCACCGTAGTTTACAGGAGGTATTGAGTTATTGTCTCTGTATATGATTCCTCATTTCCATTCCAAACCCACTACTGGTGTGCATGACTAAAGAGCTCGGGTTTTTCATGTGCCAATGCCGTTTATCCAACTCCAGGAAATTACATTTGTTGGATGACACGGAAATAGAGCTCTTTGGCCAGGCACACCATTGGCCAGGCACACCATTGGCCAGGCACACCATTGGCCAGGCACACCATTGGCCAGGCACACCATTGGCCAGGCACACCATTGGCCAGGCACACCATTGGCCAGGCACACCATTGGCCAGGCATACCATTGGCCAGGCACACCATTGGCCAGGCACACCATTGGCTAGGATATATGTGAGAATAGGAAGTCTGACCTTCCAGTTGGTGCCCTAATCCGCCTCAATGCTACAAACTACCCCATCTATAACCCCTAATCCGCCTCAATGCTACAAACTACCCCATCTATAACACCTAATCCGCCTCAATGCTACAAACTACCCCATCTATAACCCCTAATCCGCCTCAATGCTACAAACTACCCCATCTATAACCCCTAATCCGCCTCAATGCTACAAACTAACACATATAATAACCCCTAATTAACTTCAATGCTACAAACTAACACATATAATAACCCCTAATACACCTCATTACTACTAACTACCCCATCTATAACCCCTAATACACCTCATTACTGCTAACTACCCCATCTATAACCTCTAATTCACCTCATTACTACTAACTACCCCATCTATAACCCCTAATCCACCTCATTACTACTAACTACCCCATATAATACCCCTAATACACCTCATTACTACAAACTACCCCATCTATAACCCCTAATACACCTCATTACTACTAACTACCCCATCTATAACCCCTAATTCACCTCATTACTACAAACTACCCCATCTATAACCCTTAATACACCTCATTACTACAAACTACCCCATCTATAAGCCCTAATACACCTCATTACTACTAACTACCCCATCTATAACCCCTAATACACCTCATTACTACAAACTAGTTTTAAGTTCCTTAGTGTTCATATCACAGACAAACTGAAATGGCCCATCGACATAGACAGTGTGGTGAAGACCCAACAGCGCCTCTTCAACCTCAGGAGGTCGAAAAAAATTGGCTTATCACCTAGGACCCTGACAAACTTTTACAGATGCACAATTTTGAGCATCCTGTCGGGCTGTATCACCGCCTGGTACGACAACTGCACCGTCTACAACCGGAAGGCTCTCCAGAGGGTAGTGAGGTCTGCACAACGCATCACCGGGGGCAAACTACCTGCCCTCCAGGACACTTACACCACCCGATGTCACAGGATGGCCAAAAAGATCATCAAGGACAACAACCACCCGAGCCACTGCCTGTTCACTCCGCTATCATCCAGAAGGCGAGGTCAGTACAGGTGCATCAAAGCTGGGACCGAGAGACTGAAAAACAGCTTATATCTCAAGGCCATCAGACTGTTCAACAGCCATCACTAACACAAAGAGGCTGCTGCCTACATACAGACTTGAAATCACTGGCCACTTTAATAAATGGATCACTAGTCACTTTAATAATGCCACTTTAATAATGTTTACATATCTGGCATTACTCATCTCATATGTATGTACTGTATACTGTATCCTTCACTATCTATTCTTTACTATCTATTGTATCTTAGCCGCTCTGTCACTGCTCATCCATATAGTTTATACTGATATATTCTCATCCCATTCCTTTACTAGATTGTTAGATATTAGGTTTAGTTGTGTAATTGTTAGATATTACCTGTTAGATTCTGCTGCACTGTCGGATCTAGAAGCATTTCACTATACCTGCAATAACATCTGCAAACATGTGTCTGTGACCAATAACATGACATTTGATTTGATTTTAACTACCATATAATTACCCCTAATACACCTCATTACTGCTAACTACCCCATCTATAACCCCTAATACACCTCATTACTACAAACTACCCCATCTATAACCCCTAATACACCTCATTACTACAAACTACCCCATCTATAACCCCTAATACACCTCATTACTACAAACTACCCCATCTATAACCCCTAATACACCTCATTACTACTAACTACCCCATCTATAACCCCTAATCCGCCTCATTACTACAAACTACTCCATCTATAACCCCTAATTCACCTCAATACTACAAACTACCCCATCTATAACCCCTAATACACCTCATTACTACTAACTACCCCATCTATAACCCCTAATTCACCTCAATACTACAAACTACCCCATCTATAACCCCTAATACACCTCATTACTACAAACTACCCCATCTATAACCCCTAATTCACCTCATTACTACTAACTACCCCATCTATAACCCTAAATCACCTCATTACTACAAACTACCCCATCTATAACCCCTAATACACCTCATTACTGCTAACTACCCCATCTATAAGCCCTAATACACCTCATTACTACAAACTACCCCATCTATAACCCCTAATACACCTCATTACTACAAACTACCCCATCTATAACCTCTAATACACCTCATTACTACAAACTACCCCATCTATAACCTCTAATTCACCTCATTACTACAAACTACCCCATCTATAACCCCTAATACACCTCATTACTACAAACTACCCCATCTATAACCCCTAATACACCTCATTACTACAAACTACCCCATCTATAACCTCTAATACACCTCATTACTACTAACTACCCCATCTATAACCCTAAATCACCTCATTACTACTAACTACCCCATCTATAACCCCTAATTCACCTCAATGCTACAAACTGATTTCCAGTACAGTGAACAGATTCATGTTGAGTATGCGCAGGTGATCCCTGTGGGAATTGAACCCACAACCATCTTACTCAGCTGAGCTACACAGGGTTCTTCATGCTAGGACACAATGATGTCACTGCATAATAATGAGCCATACTGTATTATCTGTGTGCCCCGTCACTGCATAATAATGAGCCATAATATATTGTCTGTGGGCCCCGTCACTGCATAATAATGAGCCATACTGTATAATGAAGCATAATATATTGTCTGTGGGCCCCGTCACTGCATAATAATGAGCCATAATATATTATCTGTGTGCCCCGTCACTGCATAATAATGAGCCATACTGGTGACACATACAGTATAGTGACTGCATACATTTTTACTATGTGTGTGTGTGTGTGATCCCAGCTGGACATTGGCATTGCCTTTGGGTCATGGCAACGTACAATGGTACATCCCGTGTCTGTTGTCTTTAATGGTATATCCCGTGTCTGTTGTCTTTAATGGTACATCCCGTGTCTGTTGTCTTTAATGGTACATCCCGTGTCTGTTGTCTTTAATGGTACATCCCGTGTCTGTTGTCTTTAATGGTACATCCCGTGTCTGTTGTCTTTAATGGTACATCCCGTGTCTGTTGTCTTTATTAATGGTATATCCCGTGTCTGTTGTCTTTAATGGTACATCCCGTGTCGGTTGTCTGTAATGGTACATCCCGTGTCTGTTGTCTTTATTAATGGTATATCCCGTGTCTGTTGTCTTTAATGGTACATCCCGTGTCTGTTGTCTGTAATGGTACATCCCGTGTCTGTTGTCTGTAATGGTACATCCCGTGTCTGTTGTCTGTAATGGTACATCCCGTGTCTGTTGTTGTGCCCTTTAATGTAATACATGTATGCCACGTATAGTCGCTGTCCGATGAAAACCTCATTTCCAAAATATACATTTTTCAGGACATTGGAAAAATTACCGTATTTCCCATTAACGAATATACAATTGTGAATCTTCAGAAGCCATTTTTAATACATTGGTGTTGGGGTCATGGAATGGGGTCATGGAATGGGGTCATGAAATGGGGTCATGGAATGGGGTCATGAAATAGGGTCATGGAATGGGGTCATGGAATGGGGTCAGGGAATGGGGTCAGGGAATGGGGTCAGGAAATGGGGTCATGGAATGGGGTCATGGAATGGGGTCAGGGAATGGGGTCATGAAATGGGGTCATGGAATGGGGTCAGGGAATGGGGTCATGGAATGGGGTCATGGAATGGAGTCAGGGAATGGGGTCAGGGAATGGGGTCATGAAATGGGGTCAGGAAATGGGGTCATGGAATGGGGTCAGGGAATGGGGTCAGGGAATGGGGTCAGGAAATGGGGTCAGGAAATGGGGTCAGGAAATGTTCAGAGTACATTAAGGGGAGTTACTGATTTCAATAAATGACAATAAGGTTTTATCAGACAACGACGTAATGTAATATGCTAATTATAATGACTCACAGTACAATGAGTTTATACATGTTTTGAATATGTAATTGATCCCATCAGGATTTGAATCCACAACTTGTTGTGCCCTGTGGGTATGCATCATAATGAATCATCATAATGAATCACAATGAATCATCATAATGAATCATCATAATGAATCACCATAATGAATCATAATAATGAGCCATAATGAATCATAATAATGAGCCACAATGAATCATAATAATGAGCCACAATTAATCATCATAATGAATCAGAATAATGAGCCATAATGAATCATAATGAATCATAATAATGAACCACAATCAATCATCATAATGAATCACCATAATGAATCATAATAATGAACCATAATGAATCATAATAATGAACCACAATGAATCATCATAATGAGTCATTATAATGAACCATAATTAATAATAATGAATTATAATGAATCATAATAATGAACCATCACATCCACATGATACAGGCATCACATCAAATCCACATGATACAGACATCAGATCACATCCACATGATACAGGCATCACATCCACATGATACAGGCATCACATCCACATGATACAGGCATCACATCCACATGATACAGGCATCACATCCACATGATACAGGCATCACATCCACATGATACAGACATCACATCACATCCACATGATACAGGCATCACATCCACATGATACAGGCATCACATCAACATGATACAGGCATCACATCCACATGATACAGACATCACATCAACATGATACAGGCATCACATCCACATGTTACAGGCATCACATCCACATGATACAGGCATCACATCCACATGATACAGGCATCACATCCACATGATACAGGCATCACGTCAACATGATACAGGCATCACGTCCACATGATACAGGCATCACATCCACATGATACAGGAATCACATCCACATGATACAGGCATCACATCAAATCCACATGTTACAGGCATCACATCAAATCCACATGATACAGGCATCACATCAACATGATACAGGCATCACATCAACATGATACAGGCATCACATCCACATGATACAGGCATCACATCCACATGATACAGGAATCACATCCACATGATACAGGCATCACATCAAATCCACATGATACAGGCATCACATCAACATGATACAGGCATCACATCCACATGATACAGGCATCACATCCACATGATACAGGCATCACATCCACATGATACAGGCATCACATCCACATGATACAGGCATCACATCAACATGATACAGGCATCACATCCATATGATACAGGCATCACATCCACATGATACAGGCATCACATCACATCCACATGATACAGGCATCACATCCACATGATACAGGCATCACATCCACATGATACAGGCATCACATCCACATGATACAGGCATCACATCCACATGATACAGGCATCACATCCACATGATACAGGCATCACATCCACATGATACATGCATTCTCACGCCAGGAATAGTGATGTGTTCTGTGGGTTACAAAGCCTACTCTTCTAATTACCTTAGTATCATCTGCAGACAGTTAAACTAATATATGATACCAACTCACGATAACACAGTCCATTGTGGATACCCATGGTGATGAAATGGTCAGTGAAGCTTAACACAGCATGATTTATAATGGAGTTGGCTTGAATACCTCTGGACCTCAGGAGAAAACTAGATTTATAATGGAGTTGGCTTGAATACCTCTGGACCTCAGGAGAAAACAACTAGATTTATAATGGAATTGACTTGAATACCTCTGGACCTCAGGAGAAAACTAGATGTATTTCTGTTCCCTATCTACTGGTACCGTCCGTTCCCTTCTGCTATGGAAACTGTTCTAATACAACGCTTTTCTGTAACCGTACTGATTCTGCTGAATGGTTTATGTATTCGTCCGCAGGCAGAGACCAGACAGTAGATAGCTACCTCCTATGAGAGACATTAGGCTACTTTTGACTTGTCACGTTACTCTGTAATGGCACATCTTAAGGCCAAAGTGGCCAACAATTGGGAGTGAAACAAACAGCTTCTCCAGTCCCCACACCAGCTTCCACCATAACACAGTGGTCATAAGCTGAGCTGGGTTCCAAGTGATATCCTTTATAGTGCGCTGCTCTTGACCAGAGAGTATAGCTGGTGGTCGTCTAAGCTGAGCTGCAGAGACTAGAGACGGGTCTCTTTCCACTCTTCATCCATGCACCGTGGTTGGAGTGCCAGGTAGCAGCAGTGTAACTTTCCCTGTGGTACATAACCCTTCACAGGCTCCCCAGTGAATCCTCTCCCCTCCCCTCCCCTCTCCTCTCCTCTCCTCTCCTCTCCTCTCCTCTCCTCTCCTCTCCTCTCCCCTCCCCTCCCCTCCCCTCCCCTCCCCTCCCCTCCCCTCTCCTCTCCTCTCCTCTCCCCTCCCCTCTCCTCTCCTCTCCCCTCCCCTCCCCTCTCCTCTCCTCCTTTCCCCCGAAACACTCGACCACTGGCCCTAACCTCATTCATCCACCAGATCTACCTGTCTGTCTGTTCTGTCTCCACCAGGTCTACCTGTCTGTCTCTACCAGATCTACCTGTCTGTCTCTACCAGATCTACCTGTCTGTCTGTTCTGTCTCTACCTGTCTGTTCTGTCTCTACCAGATCTACCTGTCTGTCTGTTCTGTCTCTACCTGTCTGTTCTGTCTCCACCAGATCTACCTGTCTGTCTCTACCAGATCTGTCTGTCTGTCTGTTCTGTCTCTACCAGATCTACCTGTCTGTCTGTTCTGTCTCTACCAGATCTACCTGTCTGTCTGTTCTGTCTCTACCAGATCTACCTGTCTGTCTGTTCTGTCTCTACCAGATCTACCTGTCTGTCTGTTATGTCTCTACCAGATCTACCTGTCTGGCTGTTCTGTTTCTACCAGATCTACCTGTCTGTCTGTTCTGTCTCCACCAGAGCTACCTGTCTGTCTGTTCTGTCTGTCCCAGATCTACCTGTCTGTCTGTTCTGTCTCCACCAGATCTACCTATCTGTCTGTTCTGTCTCCACCAGATCTACCTGTCTGTCTGTTCTGTCTCTACCTGTCTGTTCTGTCTCTACCAGATCTACCTGTCTGTCTGTTCTGTCTCTACCAGATCTGCCTGTCTGTCTGTTCTGTCTCTACCAGATCTACCTGTCTGTTCTGTCTCCACCAGATCTACCTGTCTGTCTGTTCTGTCTCTACCAGGTCTACCTGTCTGTCTGTTCTGTCTCTACCAGATCTACCTGTCTGTCTCTACCAGGTCTACCTGTCTGTCTGTTCTGTCTCTACCAGATCTACCTGTCTGTCTGTTCTGTCTCCACCAGATCTACCTGTCTGTCTCTACCAGATCTACCTGTCTGTCCTGTCTCTACCAGACCTACCTGTCTGTCTGTTCTGTCTCTACCACATCTACCTGTCTGTCTGTTCTGTCTCTACCAGGTCTACCTGTCTGTGTCTCTTGTCTCTCCTCCTCTCCTCTCCTCTCTTGTGACCTGGATTCCTGATGCAATTCACCTTTAACACATCTCCACACCTGATCGACTTTAGCTTCCTTTACCATGTTGTTGCTCAATCTCTCTCTCTCTCACAATGTCCTCTTTCTATCCTCCTCTTCTTCTTGTTCCTGTCTTTTTTCCTCCTCCTCCTCCTCCTCCTCCTCCTCCTCCTCCTCCTGTCTCTCTCGTGTTGGCTCTTTTGTCCCTCTCTCTCCTTCCTAGTGGGGTGGTGGGGGGTAGAGGGGAAGGTGAGGGTCCGGCAGGTCCCTGTCGCAGTGACAGTACGAAGAGCATGATGTCTGGAGGAACCAGCATGGTGATGTCGGGGGGAAAGCCCGGGAAGTGGCAGACTGTCCAGAGTCACATGCAGTCTGGAGGACTCAGACCCACAAGGTGAGTCACAGCTCTAACAGACACCAGAGAGATGATACTGTAGAGATATAATGACTAGACACTAACAGACATGGTACTGTAGAGATATAATGACTAGACACTAACAGACACCAGGGAGATAATACTGTAGAGATATAATGACTAGACACTAACAGACACCAGGGAGATAATACTGTAGAGATATAATGACTAGACACTAACAGACACCAGGGAGATAATACTGTAGAGATATAATGACTAGACACTAACAGACATGGTACTGTAGAGATATAATGACTAGACACTAACAGACACCAGGGAGATAATACTGTAGAGATATAATGACTAGACACTAACAGACACCAGGGAGATAATACTGTAGAGATATAATGACTAGACACTAACAGACATGGTACTGTAGAGATATAATGACTAGACACTAACAGACACCAGGGAGATAATACTGTAGAGATATAATGACTAGACACTAACAGACACCAGGGAGATAATACTGTAGAGATATAATGACTAGACACTAACAGACATGGTACTGTAGAGATATAATGACTAGACACTAACAGACACCAGAGAGATAATACTGTAGATGTTAAGGGTCAGGAACAAGGTTAGATGGTATCTTCTGTAGATGTTAAGGGTCAGGAACAAGGTTAGATGGTATCTTCTGTAGATGTTACAGGTCAGGAACAAGGTTAGATGGTATCTTCTGTAGATGATACAGGTCAGGAACAAGGTTAGATGGTATCTTCTGTAGATGATACAGGTCAGGAACAAGGTTAGATGGTATCTTCTGTAGATGTTACAGGTCAGGAACAAGGTTAGATGGTATCTTCTGTAGATGTTACAGGTCAGGAACAAGGTTAGATGGTATCTTCTGTAGATGATACAGGTCAGGAACAAGGTTAGATGGTATCTTCTGTAGATGTTACAGGTCAGGAACAAGGTTAGATGGTATCTTCTGTAGATGATACAGGTCAGGAACAAGGTTAGATGGTATCTTCTGTAGATGTTACAGGTCAGGAACAAGGTTAGATGGTATCTTCTTTAGATGATACAGGTCAGGAACAAGGTTAGACAGTATCTTCTGTAGATGTTAAGGGTCAGGAACAAGGTTAGATGGTATCTTCTGTAAATGTTACAGGTCAGGAACAAGGTTAGATGGTATCTTCTGTAGATGTTACAGGTCAGGAACAAGTTTAGATGGTATCTTCTGTAGATGTTAAGGGTCAGGAACAAGGTTAGATGGTATCTTCTGTAGATGTTAAGGGTCAGGAACAAGGTTAGATGGTATCTTCTGTAGATGTTACAGGTCAGGAACAAGGTTAGATGGTATCTTCTGTAGATGTTACGGGTCAGGAACAAGGTTAGATGGTATCTTCTGTAGATGATACAGGTCAGGAACAAGGTTAGATGGTATCTTCTGTAAATGTTACGGGTCAGGAACAAGGTTAGATGGTATCTTCTGTAGATGATACAGGTCAGGAACAAGGTTAGATGGTATCTTCTGTAGATGATACAGGTCAGGAACAAGGTTAGATGGTATCTTCTGTAGATGTTAAGGGTCAGGAACAAGGTTAGATGGTATCTTCTGTAGATGGTACAGGTCACAAGGTTACTAACGTTTCTCTCATCTCGAGTCAGTAGAGTTGGGGGGGGGGGTGAGAGTATCAATCAATCAATCAATTTTAATTTAAAGGCCTTTTTACATCAGCTGATGTCACAAAGTACTTATACAGAAACCCAGCCTAAAACCCCAAACAGCAAGCAATGCAGATGTAGAAACACGGTGGCTAGGAAAAACTCCCTAGAAAGGCAGGAACCTTGGAAGAAACCTAGAGAGGAACCAGGCTCTGAGGGGTGGCCAGTCCTCTTCTGGCTGTGTCGAGTGTAGATTATAACAGAACATGGCCATTAAGGACAGATTGTTCTTCAAGATGTTCATAGATGACCAGCAGGGTCATTCAGAGGTCGAGACAGCAGGTGCGGTAGAGAGAGAGAGTCGAAAACAGCAGGTCCAGGACAAGGTAGCACATCCGGTGAACAGCAAACTGGAGCAGCAGCACCACCAGGTGGACCGGGGACAGCCAGGAGTCATCAGACCAGGTAGTCCTGAGGCATGATCCTCGGGCTCAGATCCTCCGGGAGGGGAGGGAGAGAGGGAGAGAGGGAGAGAGAGAATTAGAGGGAGCATACTTAAATTCACACAAGACACCAAACAAGACAGGAAAATTACACCAGATATAACAGACTGACCCTAGCCCCCCGGCACATAGACTATTGCAGCGTAGATACTGGAGGATGGAGGTAGAGAGTAGAAGGAAGGACGGTTCATTTAGCTTCTCTTCCATCTTTCGTTTCGCACCTCCCTTCTTTCTCACACCTCCCTTCTTGCTCACACCTCCTGCCTTGTATGATTTCTCTCTCCGCATCACATTCACTCCTTCAATACCTCCTCCCCTCTTTGTCTCATCTTTCTCTCTTTGCCCTCTGTCTATGATTGGATTCTATTTCCAGGACGCTATAAGTGTCTGTCTCTTGTGTCGGTGTCTCTTGTGTCTGTGTCTCTTGTGTTGGTGTCTCTTTTGTCGGTGTCTCTTGTGTCGGTGTCTCTTGTGTTGGTGCCCCTTGTGTCTCTTGTGTCTCTTGTGTCGGTGTCTCTTGTGTTGGTGCCTCTTGTGTCTCTTGTGTTGGTGTCTCTTGTATCTCTTGTGTTGGTGTCTCTTGTGTCTCTTGTGTTGGTGTCTCTTGTGTCTCTTGTGTCTCTTGTGTCGGTGTCTCTTGTGTTGGTGCCTCTTGTGTCTCTTGTGTTGGTGTCTCTTGTGTCTCTTGTGTTGGTGTCTCTTGTGTCTCTTGTGCTGGTGTCTCTTGTGTTGGTGTCTCTTGTGTTGGTGCCTCTTGTGTTGGTGTCTCTTGTGTCTCTTGTGTTGGTGTCTCTTGTGTCTCTTGTGTTGGTGTCTCTTGTGTCTCTTGTGTTGGTGCCTCTTGTGTCTCTTGTGTTGGTGTCTCTTGTGTCTCTTGTGTCTCTTGTGTTGGTGCCTCTTGTGTCTCTTGTGTTGGTGTCTCTTGTGTCTCTTGTGTCTCTTGTGTCGGTGTCTCTTGTGTTGGTGCCTCTTGTGTCTCTTGTGTTGGTGTCTCTTGTGTCTCTTGTGTTGGTGTCTCTTGTGTCTCTTGTGTTGGTGTCTCTTGTGTTGGTGTCTCTTGTGTTGGTGTCTCTTGTGTCTCTTGTGTTGGTGTCTCTTGTGTCTCTTGTGTTGGTGTCTCTTGTGTCTCTTGTGTTGGTGTCTCTTGTGTCTCTTGTGTCTCTTGTGTTGGCGCCTCTTGTGTCTCTTGTGTTGGTGTCTCTTGTGTCTCTTGTGTTGGTGTCTCTTGTGTCTCTTGTGTCTCTTGTGTCTCTTGTGTCGGTGTCTCTTGTGTTGGTGCCTCTTGTGTCTCTTGTGTTGGTGCCTCTTGTGTCTCTTGTGTTGGTGTCTCTTGTGTCTCTTGTGTTGGTGTCTCTTGTGTTGGTGTCTCTTGTGTTGGTGTCTCTTGTGTTGGTGCCTCTTGTGTTGGTGTCTCTTGTGTCTCTTGTGTTGGTTTCTCTTGTGTCTCTTGTGTTGGTGTCTCTTGTGTCTCTTGTGTTGGTGTCTCTTGTGTTGGTGTCTCTTGTGTCTCTTCTGTCTCTTGTGTTGGTGTCTCTTGTGTTGGTGTCTCTTGTGTCTCTTGTGTTGGTGTCTCTTGTGTCTCTTGTGTTGGTGTCTCTTGTGTCGGTGTCTCTTGTGTCTCTTGTGTTGGTGCCTCTTGTGTTGGTGTCTCTTGTGTCTCTTGTGTTGGTGTCTCTTGTGTCTCTTGTGTCTCTTGTGTTGGTGTCTCTTGTGTCTCTTGTGTTGGTGTCTCTTGTGTCTCTTGTGTCTCTTGTGTCGGTGTCTCTTGTGTTGGTGTCTCTTGTGTCTCTTGTGTCGGTACCTCTTGTGTTGGTGCCTCTTGTGTCGGTGTCTCTTGTGTCTCTTGTGTTGGTGTCTCTTGTGTCTCTTGTGTCTCTTGTGTTGGTGTCTCTTGTGTCTCTTGTGTTGGTGCCTCTTGTGTTGGTGTCTCTTGTGTCTCTTGTGTTGGTGTCTCTTGTGTCTCTTGTGTCTCTTGTATTGGTGTCTCTTGTGTTGGTGTCTCTTGTGTCGGTGTCTCTTGTGTTGGTGTCTCTTGTGTTGGTGTCTCTTGTGTCTCTTGTGTCTCTTGTGTCGGTGTCTCTTGTGTCTCTTGTGTTGGTACCTCTTGTGTTGGTGTCTCTTGTGTCGGTGTCTCTTGTGTCTCTTGTGTTGGTGTCTCTTGTGTCTCTTGTGTTGGTACCTCTTGTGTTGGTGCCTCTTGTGTCGGTGTCTCTTGTGTCTCTTGTGTTGGTGTCTCTTGTGTCTCTTGTGTTGGTGTCTCTTGTGTCTCTTGTGTTGGTGCCTCTTGTGTTTGTGTCTCTTGTGTCTCTTGTGTTTGTGTCTCTTGTGTCTCTTGTGTCTCTTGTGTTGGTGTCTCTTGTGTCTCTTGTGTTTCTAGTGTTGGTGTCTCTTGTGTCTCTTGTGTCTCTTGTGTCTCTTGTGTCTCTTGTTATGGTGTCTCTTGTGTTGGTGTCTCTTGTGTTGGTGTCTCTTGTGTTGGTACCTCTTGTGTTGGTGCCTCTTGTGTTGGTGTCTCTTGTGTCTCTTGTGTCTCTTGTGTTGGTGTCTCTTGTGTTGGTGTCTCTTGTGTCTCTTGTGTCGGTGTCTCTTGTGTCTCTTGTGTTGGTGTCTCTTGTGTTGGTGCCTCTTGTGTCAGTGTCTCTTGTGTCTCTTGTGTTGGTGTCTCTTGTGTTGGTGTCTCTTGTCTTGGTGTCTCTTGTGTCTCTTGTGTTTCTTGTGTTGGTGTCTCCTGTGTCTCTTGGGTCTCTTGTGATGGTGTCTCTTGTGTTGGTGCCTCTTGTGTTGGTGTCTCTTGTGTCTCTTGTGTTGGTGTCTCTTGTGTTGGTGTCTCTTGTGTCTCTTGTGTTGGTGTCTCTTGTGTCGGTGTCTCTTGTTTTGGTGCCTCTTGTGTCGGTGTCTCTTGTGTCTCTTGTGTTGGTGTCTCTTGCGTTGGTGTCTCTTGTGTCTCTTGTGTCGGTGTCTCTTGTGTTGGTGTCTCTTGTGTTGGTGTCTCTTGTGTTGGTGTCTCTTGTGTTGGTGTCTCTTGTGTCTCTTGTGTTGGTGTCTCTTGTGTCGGTGTCTCTTGTGTCGGTGTCTCTTGTGTTGGTGTCTCTTGTGCCTCTTGTGTTGGTGTCTCTTGTGTCTCTTGTGTTGGTGTCTCTTGTGTTGGTGTCTCTTGTGTCTCTTGTGTTGGTGTCTCTTGTGTCGGTGTCTCTTGTGTTGGTGCCTCTTGTGTCGGTGTCTCTTGTGTCTCTTGTGTTGGTGTCTCTTGTGTTGGTGTCTCTTGCGTCTCTTGTGTCGGTGTCTCTTGTGTTGGTGTCTCTTGTGTTGGTGTCTCTTGTGTCTCTTGTGTTGGTGTCTCTTGTGTCGGTGTCTCTTGTGTCGGTGTCTCTTGTGTTGGTGTCTCTTGTGTCTCTTGTGTTGGTGTCTCTTGTGTCGGTGTCTCTTGTGTCGGTGTCTCTTGTGTTGGTGTCTCTTGTGTCTCTTGTGTTGGTGTCTCTTGTGTTGGTGCCTCTTGTATCTCTTGTGTTGGTGTCTCTTGTGTTGGTGTCTCTTGTGTTGGTGTCTCTTGTGTCGGTGTCTCTTTTGTCGGTGTCTCTTGTGTCTGTGTCTCTTGTGTTGGTGTCTCTTTTGTCGGTGTCTCTTGTGTCTCTTGTGTCGGTGTCTCTTGTGTTGGTGCCTCTTGTATATCTTGTGTTGGTGTCTCTTGTGTCTCTTGTGTTGGTGTCTCTTGTGTCTCTTGTGTCTCTTGTGTCGGTGTCTCTTGTGTCTCTTGTGTCTCTTGTGTTGGTGTCTCTTGTGTCTCTTGTGTCAGTGTCTCTTGTGTTGGTGCCTCTTGTGTCTCTTGTGTTGGTGCCTCTTGTGTTTGTGTCTCTTGTGTTTGTGTCTCTTGTGTTTGTGTCTCTTGTGTCTCTTGTGTCGGTGTCTCTTGTGTTGGTGCCTCTTGTGTTGGTGTCTCTTGTGTCTCTTGTGTCGGTGTCTCTTGTGTCTCTTGTGTTGGTGTATCTTGTGTTGGTGTCTCTTGTATCTCTTGTGTCTCTTGTGTTGGTGTCTCCTGTGTTGGTGTCTCTTGTGTCTCTTGGGTCTCTTGTGTTTCTTGTGTCGGTGTCTCTTGTGTCTCTTGTGTTTCTTGTGTTGGTGTCTCTTGTGTCTCTTGTGTCTCTTGTGTCGGTGTCTCTTGTGTCTCTTGTGTTGGTGTCTCTTTTGTTGGTGTCTCCTGTGTCTCTTGTGTCTCTTGTGTTGGTGTCTCTTGTGTTTGTGCCTCTTGTGTTGGTGTCTCTTGTGTTGGTGTCTCTTGTGTTGGTGTCTCTTGTGTCTCTTGTGTTGGTGTCTCTTGTGTCTCTTGTGTCGGTGTCTCTTGTGTCGGTGTCTCTTGTGTTGGTGTCTCTTGTGTTGGTGTATCTTGTGTTGGTGTCTCTTGTGTCTCTTGTGTTGGTGCCTCTTGTGTCTCTTGTGTCGGTGTCTCTTGTGTCTCTTGTGTCGGTGCTTCTTGTGTCGGTGTCTCTTGTATCTCTTGTGTTGGTGTCTCTTGTGTCTCTTGTGTTGGTGTCTCTTGTGTTGGTGTCTCCTATTTTCTCTCTCTCTGTCTTTCTTCCTCCTTCTGTCCTACCTCACTTTCTCTGTATTTTCTATATCTGTCCCATCCTTCTCCCTCCTATCTTTCTGTCTTTATAAAGAGTCCATCTTCCTCAAAGTAGCCTCTTCAATTACATGATTTCATATACCCTTTTGACCTTGCTTTACCCTTTTCACAAGTCAGGTTCAACACCAAGCGGTTTAAAGGATCAGTCATAGAAAATTACTAAAGTAAAAGTGAACGTCAGTCATAAAATACGACTTGAGTAAAAGTCTAAAAGTATTTGGCTTTAAATATATTTAATTAAGTATCAAAAGTAAATGTAATTGCTAAAATATACTTAAGTATTAAAAGTAAAAGTATAAATCATTTCAAATTCCGTATATTATGCAAACCAGACGGCACCATTTTATTTTTTTATTTACAGAAAGCCAGGGACACACTCCAACACTCAGACATAATTTACAAATGAAGCATTTGTGTTTAGTGAGTCCTCCAGATCAGAGGCAGTAGGGACGACCAGGGATGTTCTCTGTTTAGTGAGTCCTCCAGATCAGAGGCAGTAGGGATGACCAGGGATGATCTCTGTTTAGTGAGTCCTCCAGATCAGAGGCAGTAGGGATGACCAGGGATGTTCTCTGTTTAGTGAGTCCTCCAGATCAGAGGCAGTAGGGATGACCAGGGATGTTCTCTGTTTAGTGAGTCCTCCAGATCAGAGGCAGTAGGGATGACCAGGGATGTTCTCTGTTTAGTGAGTCCTCCAGATCAGAGGCAGTAGGGATGACCAGGGATGTTCTCTGTTTAGTGAGTCCTCCAGATCAGAGGCAGTAGGGATGACCAGGGATGTTCTCCGTTTAGTGAGTCCTCCAGATCAGAGGCAGTAGGGATGACCAGGGATGTTCTCTGTTTAGTGAGTCCTCCAGATCAGAGGCATTCGGGATGACCAGGGATGTTCTCTGTTTAGTGAGTCCTCCAGATCAGAGGCATTCGGGATGACCAGGGATGTTCTCTGTTTAGTGAGTCCTCCAGATCAGAGGCATTCGGGATGACCAGGGATGTTCTCTGTTTAGTGAGTCCTCCAGATCAGAGGCATTCGGGATGACCAGGGATGTTCTCTGTTTAGTGAGTCCTCCAGATCAGAGGCAGTAGGGATGACCAGGGATGTTCTCTGTTTAGTGAGTCCTCCAGATCAGAGGCAGTAGGGATGACCAGGGATGTTCTCTGTTTAGTGAGTCCTCCAGATCAGAGGCAGTAGGGATGACCAGGGATGTTCTCTGTTTAGTGAGTCCTCCAGATCAGAGGCAGTAGGAATGACCAGGGATGTTCTCTGTTTAGTGAGTCCTCCAGATCAGAGGCAGTAGGGATGACCAGGGATGTTCTCTGTTTAGTGAGTCCTCCAGATCAGAGGCAGTAGGGATGACCAGGGATGTTCTCTGTTTAGTGAGTCCTCCAGATCAGAGGCAGTAGGGATGACCAGGGATGTTCTCTGTTTAGTGAGTCCTCCAGATCAGAGGCATTCGGGATGACCAGGGATGTTCTCTGTTTAGTGAGTCCTCCAGATCAGAGGCAGTAGGGACGACCAGGGATGTTCTCTTGATAAGTACATGAATTAGACAATTTTCCTGTCCCGCTGGCCATTCAAAATGTAACAATTACTATTGGATGTCAGGGAAAATGTATGGAGTAAAACTTGCATTATTTTCTTTAGGACTGTAGTGAAGTAAAAGTTGTATATAAATAATAAAGTAAAATATAAATAGTAAAGTACAGATACCCCCAAAAACTACTTAAGTAATACTTTAATGTATTTTTACTTAAGTACTTTACACCACTGGTATAAAGTACTATATATAGCAATCTGTAAAGTGCACAGTAATGTGAATAGCACAGTGTTGACCCAGTTCAGATAGCCTGGATTACACCAGGACTCTGTCAGGGAAGAGAGACGGAAGATATATTTAGAGAGCTGGGAAATGCTTTAAAGGGACATTTTGGGATACTTAGCTAGAAAAATACAACCAACATCTCCTAGTAATATGCTGTTTACTAAATGACTAGATATTGTAGGACCTAACTGTAACTTTGATTTATTTTATTTATTTAACCTTTATTTAAACTAGGCATGTCAGTTAAGAACAAATTCTTATTTACAATGACAGCCTACCAAAAGGCAAAAGGACTCCTGCGGGGACGGGGGCTGGGATAAAAAAGAAAAATAATTAAATAAAAATATAGGATTAAACACACATCACAGCAAGAGAGACAACACTACATAAAGAGAGACCTAATACAACAATATAACAAGGCAGCAACACATGACAACACACCATGGTAGCAGCACAACATGACAACAACATGGTAGAAACACAACATGGTAGAAACACAACATGGTAGAAACACAACATGGTAGCAACACAACATGACAACAACATGGTAGAAACACAACATGGTAGAAACACAACATGGTAGAAACACAACATGACAACAACATGGTAGCAACACAACATGGTAGCAACACAACATGGTAGAAACACAACATGGTAGCAACACAACATGACAACACCATGGTAGCAACACAACATGGTAGCAACACAACATGGTAGAAACACAACATGGTAGCAACACAACATGACAACAACATGGTAGCAACACAACATGACAACAATATGGTAGCAACACAACATGACAATAACATAGTAGTAACACAACATGACAACAACATGGTAGTAACACAACATGACAACAACATGGTAGCAACACAACATGACAACAACATGGTAGCAATACAACATGACAACAACATGGTAGCAACACAACATGACAACAACATGGTAGCAACCCAACATGACAACAACATGGTAGCAACACAACATGGTAGAAACACAACATGACAACAACATGGTAGCAACACAACATGTTAGAAGCACAACATGGTACAAACATTATTGGGCACAGTCAACAGCACAAAGGGCAATAAGGTAGAGACAACAATACATCATGCGAAGCAGCCACAACTGTCAGTAAGAGAGTCCATGATTGAGTCTTTGAATGAAGAGATGGAGATAAAACTGTCCAGTTTGAGTGTTTGTTGCAGCTCGTTCCAGCCGCTAGCTGCAGCGAACTGAAAAGAGGAGCGACCCAGGGATGTGTGTGCTTTGGGGAACTTTAACAGAATGTGACTGGCAGAACGGGTGTTGTATGGGGAGGATGAGGGCTGCAGTAGATATCTCAGATAGGGGGGAGTGAGGCCTAAGAGGGTTTTATAGATAAGCATCAACCAGTGGGTCTTGCGACGGGTATACAGAGATGACCAGTTTACAGAGGAGTATAGAGTGCAGTGATGTGTCCTATAAGGAGCATTGGTGGCAAAACTGATGGCCGAATGGTAAAAAAACATCTAGCCGCTCGAGAGCACCCTTACCTGCTGATCTATAAATTATGTCTCCGTAATCTAGCATGGGTAGGATGGTCATCTGAATCAGGGTTAGTTTGGCAGCTGGGGTGAAAGAGGAGCGATTACGATAGAGGAAACCAAGTCTAGATTTAACTTTAGCCTGCAGCTTTGATATGTGCTGAGAAAAGGACAGTGTACCGTCTAGCCATACTCCCAAGTACTTGTATGAGGTGACTACCTCAAGCTCTAAACCCTCTGAGGTAGCAATCACACCAGTGGGGAGAGGGGCATTCTTCTTACCAAACCACATGACCTTTGTTTTGGAGGTGTTCAGAACAAGGTTAAAGGCAGAGAAAGCTTGTTGGACACTAGGAAAGCTTTGTTGTGGAGCGTTGAACACAAAATCCGGGGAGGGGACAGCTGAGTATAAAACTGTATCATCTGCATATAAATGGATGAGAGAGCTTCCTACTGCCTGAGCTATGTTGTTGATGTAAATTGAGAAGAGCGTGGAGCCTAGGATCGAGCCTTGGGGTACTCCCTTGGTGACAGGCAGTGGCTGAGACAGCAAATGTTCTGATATTATACACTGCACTCTTTGAGAGAGGTAGTTAGCAAACCATGCCAAAGACCCCTCAGAGACACCAATACTCCTTAGCCGGCCCACAAGAATGGAATGGTCTACCGTATCAAAAGCTTTGGCCAAGTCAATAAAAATAGCAGCACAACATTGCTCAGAATCAAAGGGCAATGGTGACATCATTGAGGACATTTTAAGGTTGCAGTGACACATCCATAACCTGAGCGGAAATGAGATTGCATAGCAGAGAGAATACTATAGACATCAATAAAGCCAGTCAGTTGATTATTGACAAGTTGTGATAAACTTTTGATAAACAGGTCAAAATAGAAATAGGCCTATAACAGTTGGGATCAGCTTGATCTCCCCCTTTAAATAAAGGATGAACCGTGGCTGCCTTCCAAGCAACGGGAACCTCCCCAGAGAGAAGAGACACATTATAAAGGTTAGAGATAGGCTTGGTGATGATAGGGGCAGCAACCTTAAAGAAGAAATGGTCTAAACCATCTGACCCAGATGTTTTTTTGGGGGTCAAGTTTAAGGAGCTCCTCTAGCACCTCGGACTCAGTGACCGCCTGCGGGGAGAAACTTTGTAGCAGGGCAGGGGAAAAAGAGGGAGAAGCATCGGGGATAGAGTCGCATTAGAAGGGGTGGGAGATGAGGAAATTTTGGACGGGCAAGGAGGCATGGCTGAGTCAAATAGGAATCCTCACTTAATGAAGAGGTGATTAAAGAGCTCAGCCATGTGCTTGTTGTCAGTATCAACCACATCATCAACATTAAGGGACATGGGCAGCTGTGAGGAGGAGGGTTTATTCTCCAGATCTTTAACAGTTTTCCAGAAGTTCTTGGGGTTAAACCCACAGAGAGAGAACTGCTTCTTAAAGTAACTAACTTTGGCCTTCCGGATAGCCTGAGTGCACTGATTTCTCATTTGCCTGAACGAGAGCCAGTCAGTATGCGTGTGCCGAGCCTTTCGCCAAATGCAATTCTTGAGGTGGAGTAACTCTGCCAGATCACGGTCGAACCAGGGGCTGAATATGTTTTTAATTCTCATTTTCTTTATGGGGGCATAGTAATATATATTGTAGGACCTAACTGTAACATAGCAGTAGATATTGTAGGACCTAACTGTAACATAGCAGTAGAGGATCTTGTTCTGATAGAGAGGTACTCCTAGGGAAAGACTGTAGAGGATCTTGTTCTGATAGAGAGGTACTGCTAGGGAAAGACTGTAGAGGATCTTGCTCTGATAGAGAGGTACTCCTAGGGAAAGACTGTAGAGGATCTTGTTCTGATAGAGAGGTACTGCTAGGGAAAGACTGTAGAGGATCTTGTTCTGATAGAGAGGTACTCCTAGGGAAAGACTGTAGAGGATCTTGTTCTGATAGAGAGGTACTCCTAGGGAAAGACTGTAGAGGATCTTGTTCTGATAGAGAGGTACTGCTAGGGAAAGACTGTAGAGGATCTTGTTCTGATAGAGAGGTACTGCTAGGGAAAGACTGTAGAGGATCTTGTTCTGATAGAGAGGTACTCCTAGGGAAAGACTGTAGAGGATCTTGTTCTGATAGAGAGGTACTGCTAGGGAAAGACTGTAGAGGATCTTGTTCTGATAGAGAGGTACTCCTAGGGAAAGACTGTAGAGGATCTTGTTCTGATAGAGAGGTACTGCTAGGGAAAGATTTATAGAAAGATAAAAGAGATAAAGAGTATTAGTAGCGGGAGTGGAGGAGGGGAGGAGTGGAGAGAAGAGAAGGGAGGGAGGGAGGCTGTAGACTTGGTTGGCTGTGAGGAAGTCTCTAGGGGTAGAGCACGTATTTAAACGTGGAAATAGATTTAGACAGAGAAAGGAAGAGGAAGAGAGGCTGTAAAAGTTGGGAGCAGAGAGGAGAGAGAGGAGCATGGGTATATCTCGTCAAACCATAAAGCCTTCGCCTCGAAGAGCCAATAGCGTCAGCCGCACCGGGACGCCACAAACACCCCGACACACCCGCCTCAATGCCGGACAGACGCGCATCACCACGCCCATACGGACCGTTCAGATCCGCCCAATGCCAACGCGGGCCACGCCCACACTCACACGCAGGCCGCAAACCCACGGCGCCCAGACATTCGCAGCACACACACACCTGATGCCGCCACACATCGCCGGGCGCAGGTTTTCACGGGAAGACAGGAGACCGAGTTTGCAGGCTCTCGCCATTGACCATCACACTGGCTGCTCCTTCTACTGCTATCTCTGCTACAGCTGTTACTGCTGCTGCCTGACCCTGCTCTCTTTCTCTCTCCTCCTCCTCCTCTCCCCTCCTCCCCGCACCATCACTCCCACTGCCTCTCACTCCTCCTCCTCCTCCTCTCTACCTGTTCCTCGAACTCCACCTCGCTCCCTCCCTTCCTCCCCATCCTACCCTCCTCCATCACCTCCTCCATCACCACCGGGTTCTCCCTTCTGCCCTGTACCTCCTTGTATCCTCCCCCCTCATGATTCCTTCACTGTCCTCCGCTCTTGTCCATCTTCCTGTCCCCTCAACCTATCATGTCCCATCTCTCCAAACTCTCCTGTATTCCCCCCCACCTCCTCCCACCGCTCCATTCCCCCCTCCTTTACTTCTACCCCTCCTTCTCCTCTCTCCTCCCCTCTCCTCCACCACCCTAAACTCTGCCACCCCCGGCCCTCATCCTCCCACCGCTCCCTCCCCTCTCTGCTGCTCTGTCCTCCCAGCTTTGGGGATTCAGTAGGGGCTCTGTCCTCTGCTTCCACCCTGGATCCCGTCCCCTCTGCTGGGATGCTGGCCCGGCCACGCACCCTGCTACGCCAGCAGAGTCTCCAGCAGCCTCTCATCCACCCACCCGTCCCAAGCCTCCTCACCCACCTCCCACCCACCTCCTCCCAGAGCCTGGGTCAGATACACCAGGTTCCCCCGCTGGGGCCCAGCCAGCCAGGGGGAAGCGTGGGCAGTGGGGGAGGATGTGGAGGAACGCAAAGAGGCCCCAGGGGGGTGCGAGGGAGCCCGGCGGGGGCAGGCGCCTCGCGGTACAGGGGAGGAGGAGGAAGAGGTAACCCTGGGTCCTGGGATCACATGATGGGCCAGTTGAAAAACAGAGGCCTGGATGCCAAGTCCTTCCTGTGAGTTTCTTATTTTCCTCCGTCTGGGTTGGTAACGGTCTCTGTCTGTCTGGGTTGGTAACTGTCTCTGTCTGTCTGGGTTGGTAACTGTCTCTGTCTGTCTGGGTTGGTAACTGTCTCTGTCTGGGTTGGTAACTGCCTCTGTCTGGGTTGGTAACTGCCTCTGTCTGGGTTGGTAACTGCCTCTGTCTGGGTTGGTAACTGTCTCTGTCTGGGTTGGTAACTGTCTCTGTCTGGGTTGGTAACTGCCTCTGTCTGGGTTGGTAACTGCCTCTGTCTGGGTTGGTAACTGTCTCTGTCTGGGTTGGTAACTGTCTCTGTCTGGGTTGGTAACTGTCTCTGTCTGGGTTGGTAACTGTCTCTGTCTGGGTTGGTAACTGCCTCTGTCTGGGTTGGTAACTGCCTCCGTCTGGGTTGGTAACTGCCTCCGTCTGGGTTGGTAACTGCCTCTGTCTGGGTTGGTAACTGTCTCTGTCTGGGTTGGTAACTGTCTCTGTCTGGGTTGGTAACTGCCTCTGTCTGGGTTGGTAACTGTCTCCGTCTGGGTTGGTAACTGCCTCCGTCTGGGTTGGTAACTGTCTCTGTCTGGGTTGGTAACTGTCTCCGTCTGGGTTGGTAACTGTCTCTGTCTGGGTTGGTAAATGTCTCTGTCTGGGTTGGTAACTGTCTCTGTCTGGGTTGGTAACTGTCTCTGTCTGGGTTGGTAACTGTCTCTGTCTGGGTTGGTAACTGCCTCTGTCTGAGTTGGTAACTGCCTCTGTCTGGGTTGGTAACTGCCTCTGTCTGGGTTGGTAACTGTCTCTGTCTGGGTTGGTAACTGTCTCTGTCTGGGTTGGTAACTGTCTCTGTCTGGGTTGGTAACTGCCTCTGTCTGGGTTGGTAACTGAGAGAGAAGGAGAGGAGAGAGGAGAGAGAGACATTTCCCATCTACATATCACACAGGGTAGAAGCAGGAGCAACAGCAGAGGCTTCACTAGTCACAGATTAACATACCAGAGAGAGAAGGAGAGAGAGAGAGAGAGGAGAGAGAGAGAGAGGCATAGAAAGAGAGAGGAGAGAGAGAAGGAGAGACATAGAAAGAGAAAGAGAGAGGAGAGAGAGAAGGAGAGGAGAGAGACGCAGAGGAGAGAGGAGAGAGAGAAGAGAGAGACATAGAAAGAGAAAGAGAGAGGAGAGAGAGAAGGAGAGAGAGAAGGAGAGGAGAGAGACGCAGAGGAGAGAGGAGAGAGAGAAGAGAGAGACATCGAAAGAGAGAGGAGAGAGAGGAGAGGAGAGAGTAGCAGAGGAGAGAGGAGAGAGAGAAGAGAGAGACAGAGAAAGAGAGAGGAGAGAGGGGAGAGAGAAGCAGAGGAGAGAGAGACATAGAAAGAGAAAAAAGAGAGGAGAGAGAAGGAGGAGAGAAAGAAGGAGAGGAGAGAGTAGCAGAGGAGAGAGAGAGAGAAGAGAGATAGAAGGAGAGAGAGTAGCAGAGGAGAGAGGTGAGAGAAGAGAGAGAAAGAGAAAGAGAGAGGAGAGAGAGAAGGAGAGGAGAGAGAGAGTCAACAACACTCATGTAATATGTCTAACTCGGCATGGCCTCTCTCCCTGTGTGTGTGTGTGTGTGTGTGTGTGTGTGTGTGTGTGTGGCCTACCCTGTCTACTTGCATGTCTGTGTATATATATATAACTGGGTAGCTGTGTGTCAGGACATAGCATACAGGAACAAGAAATAAGCAACACTGTGTAGATTCATGTTAACCTCCAAACATTGATCTGCTGTCTCCAGCACTGTTACTCTAACAGTAGATTGGTCCTAATAGCCAAAGAGGAGAGAGGGGGTAGAGAGGAGGAGGAGAGGAGGAGAGAGTGGGGTAGAGAGGAGGAGAGAGGGGGTAGAGAGGAGAGAGGGGGTAGAGAGGAGGAGAGAGGGGGGTGGAGAGGAGGAGAGGAGGAGAGAGGGGGTAGAGAGGATGAGAGGGGTAGAGAGGATGAGAGAGGGAGTAGAGAGGAGAAGAGAGGAGGAGAGAGGGGGTAGAGAGGAGGAGAGGAGGAGAGAGGGGGTAGAGAGGAGGAGAGGAGGAGAGAGGGGGTAGAGAGGAGGAGAGAGGGGGTAGAGAGGAGGAGAGAGGGGGTAGAGAGAAGGAGAGAGGGGGTAGAGAGAAGGAGAGAGGGGGTAGAGAGGAGGAGAGAGGGGTTGGAGAGGAGGAGAGAGGGGTAGAGAGGATGAGAGGGGGTAGAGAGGAGGAGAGAGGGGGTAGAGAGGAGGAGAGAGGGGGTAGAGAGGAGGAGAGAGGAGGAGAGTGGGGGTAGAGAGGGAGGGAGCCTTGCTATTGAGAAAGGCCACCGTAGGCAGACCTGGCTCTCAAGAGAAGACAGGCTATGTGCAACACTGCCCACAAAATGAGGTGGAAACTGAGCTGCACTTCCTAACCTCCTGCCCAATGTATGACCATATTAGAGACACATATTTCTCAGATTACACAGATCCACAAAGAATTAACAAACAAATCCAATTTTGATAAACTTCCATATCTACTGGGTGAAATACCACAGTGTGAAATCAAAGCAGCAAGATGTGTGACCTGTTGTCACAAGAAAAGGGCAACCAATGACGAACAAACACCATTGTAAATACAACCCATATTTATGTTTATTTATTTTCCCTTTTGTACTTTCATTTGCACATCATTACAACACTGTATACATACATAACATTTGAAATGTCTTTATTCTTTAGGAACTTTTGTGAGTGTAATGTCCACTGAAAGTTGCAAGTAACAGGAAAAATAGATCCTACAAACAATCACCATGAATGGCCACTAAATTTAACAAAGCAAAGGCAAGAGAAAACAACGACCCACATCACACTATAATATGGAGTTTAACAACCCACATCACTATAATATGGAGTATAACGACCCACATCACACTATAATATGGAGTATAACAACCCACACCACTATAATATGGAGTATAACGACCCACACCACTATAATATGGAGTATAACGACCCACACCACTATAATATGGAGTATAACGACCCACACCACACTATAATATGGAGTAATACGACCCACACCACTATAATATGGAGCTAACGACCCACACTACTATAATATGGAGCTAATGACCCACACCACTATAATATGGAGCTAACGACCCACACCACTCTATAATATGGAGTATAACGACTCACACCACTATAATATGGAGTATAACGACCCACATCACACTATAATATGGAGTATAACGACCCACATCACTATAATATGGAGTATAACGACCCACATCACACTATAATATGGAGTATAACAACCCACATCACTATAATATGAAGTACAACGACCCACATCACACTATAATATGGAGTATAACAACCCACATCACTATAATATGGATTATAACGACCCACACCACTATAAAATGGAGTATAACGACCCACATCACTATAATATGGAGTATAACGACCCACACCACTATAATATGGAGTATAACGACCCACACCACTATAATATGGAGTATAACGACCCACATCACACTATAATATGGAGTATAACAACCCACATCACTATAATATGAAGTACAACGACCCACATCACACTATAATATGGAGTATAACAACCCACATCACTATAATATGGATTATAACGACCCACACCACTATAAAATGGAGTATAACGACCCACATCACTATAATATGGAGTATAACGACCCACACCACTATAATATGGAGTATAACGACCCACACCACTATAATATGGAGTATAACGACCCACACCACTATAAAATGGAGTATAACAACCCACATCACTATAATATGGAGTATAACGACCCACACCACTATAATATGGAGTATAACGACCCACACCACTATAATATGGAGTATAACGACCCACATCACTCTATAATATGGAGCTAATGACCCACACCACTATAATATGGAGTACAACGACCCACACCACTCTATAATATGGAGTACAACGACCCACACCACACTATAATATGGAGTATAACGACCCACACCACACTATAATATGGAGTATAACGACCCACACCACACTATAATATGGAGTATAACGACCCACATCACTCTATAATATGGAGTATAACGACCCACATCACACTATAATATGGAGTAATACGACCCACACCACTATAATATGGAGCTAACGACCCACACCACTATAATATGGAGCTAACGACCCACACAACTATAATATGGAGCTAACGACCCACACCACTATAATGTGGAGCTAACAACCCACACCACTCTATAATATGGAGTATAACGACTCACACCACTATAATATGGAGTATAACGACCCACATCACACTATAATATGGAGTATAACAACCCACACCACTATAATATGGAGTATAACGACCCACACCACTATAATATGGAGTATAACGACCCACACCACTATAATATGGAGTATAACGACCCACTCCACTATAATATGGAGTATAACGACCCACACCACTATAAAATGGAGTATAACGACCCACATCACTCTATAATATGGAGCTAACGACCCACACCATTATAATATGGAGTATAAAGACCCACACCACTATAATATGGAGTATAACGACCCACACCACTATAAAATGGAGTACAACGACCCACACCACTATAATATGGAGTATAACGACCCACACCACTATAATATGGAGTATAACGACCCACACCACTATAAAATGGAGTACAACGACCCACACCACTATAATATGGAGTATAACGACCCACACCACTATAATATGGAGTATAACGACCCACACCACTATAATATGGAGTACAACGACCCACACCACTATAAAATGGAGTATAACAACCCACATCACTATAATATGGATTATAACGACCCACACCACTCTATAATATGGAGTAATACGACCCACACCACACTATAATATGGAGTATAACGACCCACACCACACTATAATATGGAGTAATACGACCCACACCACACTATAATATGGAGTATAACGACCCACACCACACTATAATATGGAGTATAACGACCCACACCCCACTAAAATATGGAGTAATACGACCCACACCACACTATAATATGGAGTATAACAACCCACATCACACTATAATATGGAGTATAACGACCCACACCTCTAAAATATGGAGTAAAACGACCCACACCACTATAATATGGAGTATAACGACCCACACCACACTATAATATGGAGTATAACGACCCACACCACACTATAATATGGAGTATAACGACCCACACCACACTATAATATGGAGTATAACGACCCACATCACTCTATAATATGGAGTATAACGACCCACATCACACTATAATATGGAGTAATACGACCCACACCACACTATAATATGGAGTATAACGACCCACACCACACTATAATATGGAGTATAACGACCCACACCACACTATAATATGGAGTATAACGACCCACACCACACTATAATATGGAGTAATACGACCCACACCGCACTATAATATGGAGTATAACGACCCACACCACTATAATATGGAGTATAACGACCCACACCACACTATAATATGGAGTAATACGACCCACACCACACTATAATATGGAGTATAACAACCCACATCACTCTAATATGGAGCATAACGACCCACACCACTATAATATAGAGTATAACGACCCACACCACACTATAATATGGAGTATAACGACCCACATCACTCTATAATATGGAGTATAATGACCCACATCACTCTATAATATGGAGTATAACGACCCACACCACTATAATATGGAGTATAACGACAAACATCACTCTAATATGGAGTATAACGACCCACACCACACTATAATATGGAGTGATACGACCCACACCACTCTATAATATGGAGTATAATGACCCACACCACTCTATAATATGGAGTATAACAACCCACATCACTCTATAATATGGAGCTAACGACCCACACCACTATAATATGGAGTACAAAGACCCACACCACTCTATAATATGGAGTACAACGACCCACACCAGACTATAATATGGAGTATAACGACCCACACCACACTATAATATGGAGTATAACGACCCACATCACTCTATAATATGGAGTATAACGACCCACATCACACTATAATATGGAGTAATACGACCCACACCACTATAATATGGAGCTAACGACCCACACCACTATAATATGGAGTATAACGACCCACACCACTATAATATGGAGCTAACGACCCACACCACTATAATATGGAGCTAACAACCCACACCACTCTATAATATGGAGTAAAACGACTCACACCACTATAATATGGACTATAACGACCCACATCACACTATAATATGGAGTATAACGACCCACACCACTATAATATGGAGTATAACGACCCACACCACTATAATATGGAGTATAACGACCCACACCACTATAATATGGAGTATAACGACCCACACCACTATAATATGGAGTATAACGACCCACACCACTACAATATGGAGTATAACGACCCACACCACTATAAAATGGAGTATAACGACCCACATCACTCTATAATATGGAGCTAACGACCCACACCACTATAATATGGAGTATAACGACCCACACCACTATAATATGGAGTATAACGACCCACACCACTCTATAATATGGAGTATAACGACCCACACCACTATAAAATGGAGTATAACGACCCACATCACTCTATAATATGGAGCTAACGACCCACACCACTATAATATGGAGTATAACGACCCACACCACTATAATATGGAGTATAACGACCCACACCACTCTATAATATGGAGCATAACGACCCACACCACTATAAAATGGAGTATAACGACCCACATCACTCTATAATATGGAGCTAACGACCCACACCACTATAATATGGAGTATAAAGACCCACACCACTATAATATGGAGTATAACGACCCACACCACTCTATAATATGGAGTATAACGACCCACACCACACTATAATATGGAGTATAATGACCCACACCACTATAATATGGAGTAATACGACCCACACCACACTATAATATGGAGTATAACGACCCACACCACACTATAATGTGGCGTAATACGACCCACACCACACTATAATATGGAGTATAACGACCCACACCACACTATAATATGGAGTATAACGACCCACACCACTATAATATGGAGCATAACGACCCACACCACTATAATATGGAGTATAACGACCCACATCACTCTATAATATGGAGTATAACAACCCACACCACTATAATATGGAGTATAACAACCCACACCACTATAATATGGAGTATAACGACCCACACCACTATAATATGGAGTATAACGACCCACACCACTATAATATGGAGTATAACGACCCACACCACACTATAATATGGAGTATAACGACCCACACCACATTATAATATGGAGTATAACGACCCACACCACTCTATAATATGGAGTATAACGACCCACACCACTATAATATGGAGTATAACGACCCACACCACTATAATATGGAGTATAACGACCCACACCACACTATAATATGGAGTATAACGACCCACACCACACTATAATATGGAGTATAACGACCAACACCACTATAATATGGAGTATAACGACCCACATCACTCTATAATATGGAGTATAACAACCCACACCACTATAATATGGAGTATAACGACCCACACCACTATAATATGGAGTATAACGACCCACACCACTATAATATGGAGTATAACGACCCACACCACACTATAATATGGAGTATAACGACCCACACCACATTATAATATGGAGTATAACGACCCACACCACTCTATAATATGGAGTATAACGACCCACACCACTATAATATGGAGTAAAACGACCCACACCACTATAATATGGAGTATAACGACCCACACCACACTATAATATGGAGTATAACGACCCACACCACACTATAATATGGAGTATAACGACCCACACCACTATAATATGGAGTATAACGACCCACACCACACTATAATATGGAGTATAACGACCAACACCACTCTATAATATGGAGTATAACGACCCACACCACTATAATATGGAGTATAACGACCCACACCACTCTATAATATGGAGTATAACGACCCACACCACACTATAATATGGAGTATAACGACCCACACCACTATAATATGGAGTATAACGACCCACATCACTCTATAATATGGAGTATAACAACCCACACCACTATAATATGGAGTATAACGACCCACACCACTATAATATGGAGTATAACGACCCACACCACTATAATATGGAGTATAACGACCCACACCACTATAATATGGAGTATAACGACCCACACCACACTATAATATGGAGTATAACGACCCACACCACATTATAATATGGAGTATAACGACCCACACCACTCTATAATATGGAGTATAACGACCCACACCACTATAATATGGAGTATAACGACCCACACCACTATAATATGGAGTATAACGACCCACACCACACTATAATATGGAGTATAACGACCCACACCACACTATAATATGGAGTATAACGACCCACACCACACTATAATATGGAGTATAACGACCCACATCACTCTATAATATGGACTATAACGACCCACACCACACTATAATATGGAGTATGACGACCCACACCACACTATAATATGGAGTATAACGACCCACATCACACTATAATATGGAGTATAACGACCCACACCACTACAATATGGAGTATAACGACCCACACCACACTATAATATGGAGTATAACGACCCACACCACACTATAATATGGAGTATAACGACCCACACCACACTATAATATGGAGTATAACGACCCACACCACACTATAATATGGAGTATAACGACCCACACCACACTATAATATGGAGTATAACGACCCACATCACTCTATAATATGGAGTATAACGACCCACACCACACTATAATATGGAGTATAACGACCCACACCACACTATAATATGGAGTATAACGACCCACACCACACTATAATATGGAGTATAACGACCCACACCACACTATAATATGGAGTATAACGACCCACATCACTCTATAATATGGAGTATAACGACCCACACCACACTATAATATGGAGTATAACGACCCACACCACACTATAATATGGAGTATAACGACCCACATCACACTATAATATGGAGTATAACGACCCACACCACACTATAATATGGAGTATAACGATCCACACCACACTATAATATGGAGTATAACGACCCACATCACTCTATAATATGGAGTATAACGACCCACACCACACTATAATATGGAGTATAACGACCCACACCACACTATAATATGGAGTATAACGACCCACATCACACTATAATATGGAGTATAAGGAAAGAACAAACTTAATGAGACAAAACAAACAAAGAAGAAGCAGCTAATCAGTGGTATAGCTCTTCCAACACCTCTCATGTCGTTGCCGAGCGAATATGAGTTATGACAACAGGAGACTGTTTCCAGGGTAACGCTCTCATTGAGATCTCCACTGTAATACATACAGGCTACACTGGGCCCATCAACAGGGTTCCTCCAGACAGGCTACACTGGGCCCATCAACAGGGTTCATCCACAGACTACACTGGGCCCATCAACAGGGTTCCTCCAGACAGGCTACACTGGGCCCATCAACAAGGTTCCTCCAGACAGGCTACACTGGGCCCATCAACAGGGTTCCTCCAGACAGGCTACACTGGGCCCAACAACAGGGTTCCTCCAGACAGGCTACACTGGGCCCATCAACAGGGTTCCTCCACAGACTACACTGGGCCAATCAACAGGGTTCATCCAGACAGAATTCACTGGGCCCATCAATAGGGTTCCTCCAGACAGAATGCACTGGGCCCATCAACAGGGTTCCTCCAGACAGGCTACACTGGGCCCATCAACAGGGTATCCTCCACAGACTACACTGGGCCCATCAACAGGGTTCCTCCACAGACTACACTGGGCCCTACAACAGGGTTCCTCCAGACAGGCTACACTGGGCCCATCAACAGGGTTCCTCCACAGACTACACTGGGCCCAACAACAGGGTTCCTCCAGACAGGCTACACTGGGCCCATCAACAGGGTTCCTCCAGACAGACTACACAGGGCCCATCAACAGGGTTCCTCCAGACAGAATGCACTGGGCCCATCAACAGGGTTCCTCCACAGACTACACTGGGCCCATCAACAGGGTTCCTCCAGACAGGCTACACTGGGCCCATCAACAGGGTTCCTCCAGACAGGCTACACTGGGCCCTACAACAGGGTTCCTCCAGACAGGCTACACTGGGCCCAACAACAGGGTTCCTCCAGACAGGCTACACTGGGACCAACGACAGGGTTCCTCCACAGGCTACACTGGGCCCAACAACAGGGTTCCTCCAGACAGGCTACACTGGGCCCAACAACAGGGTTCCTCCAGACAGGCTACACTGGGCCCATCAACAGGGTTCCTCCACAGGCTACACTGGGCCCAACAACAGGGTTCCTCCAGACAGACTACACTGGGCCCATCAACAGGGTTCCTCCAGACAGAATGCACTGCGCCCTACAACAGGGTTCCTCCAGACAGGCTACACTGGGCCCAACAACAGGGTTCCTCCAGACAGACTACACTGGGCCCAACAACAGGGTTCCTCCAGACAGACTACACTGGGCCCATCAACAGGGTTCCTCCACAGACTACACTGGGCCCAACAACAGGGTTCCTCCAGACAGACTACACTGGGCCCAACAACAGGGTTCCTCCACAGGCTACACTGGGCCCAACAACAGGGTTCCTCCACAGACTACACTGGGCCCTACAACAGGGTTCCTCCAGACAGACTACACTGGGCCCAACAACAGGGTTCCTCCAGACAGGCTACACTGGGCCCAACAACAGGGTTCCTCCAGACAGGCTACACTGGGCCCAACAACAGGGTTCCTCCACAGGCTACACTGGGCCCATCAACAGGGTTCCTCCAGACAGGCTACACTGGGCCCAACAACAGGGTTCCTCCACAGGCTACACTGGGCCCAACAACAGGGTTCCTCCACAGGCTACACTGGGCCGAACAACAGGGTTCCTCCAGACAGAATGCACTGGGCCCATCAACAGGGTTCCTCCAGACAGGCTACACTGGGCCCAACAACAGGGTTCCTCCAGACAGGCTACACTGGGCCCATCAACAGGGTTCCTCCACAGACTACACTGGGCCAATCAACAGGGTTCCTCCAGACAGAATGCACTGGGCCCATCAATAAGGTTCCTCCAGACAGAATGCACTGGGCCCATCAACAGGGTTCCTCCAGACAGGCTACACTGGGCCCATCAGCAGGTTATCCTCCACAGACTACACTGGGCCCATCAACAGGGTTCCTCCACAGACTACACTGGGCCCTACAACAGGGTTCCTCCAGACAGGCTACACTGGGCCCATCAACAGGGTTCCTCCACAGACTACACTGGGCCCAACAACAGGGTTCCTCCAGACAGGCTACACTGGGCCCATCAACAGGGTTCCTCCAGACAGACTACACAGGGCCCATCAACAGGGTTCCTCCAGACAGAATGCACTGGGCCAATCAACAGGGTTCCTCCAGACAGGCTACACTGGGCCCATCAACAGGGTTCCTCCAGACAGACTACACAGGGCCCATCAACAGGGTTCCTCCAGACAGAATGCACTGGGCCCATCAACAGGGTTCCTCCACAGACTACACTGGGCCCATCAACAGGGTTCCTCCAGACAGGCTACACTGGGCCCATCAACAGGGTTCCTCCAGACAGGCTACACTGGGCCCTACAACAGGGTTCCTCCAGACAGGCTACACTGGGCCTAACAACAGGGTTCCTCCAGACAGGCTACACTGGGCCCATCAACAGGGTTCCTCCACAGGCTACACTGGGCCCAACAACAGGGTTCCTCCAGACAGACTACACTGGGCCCATCAACAGGGTTCCTCCAGACAGAATGCACTGGGCCCTACAACAGGGTTCCTCCAGACAGGCTACACTGGGCCCATCAACAGGGTTCCTCCACAGGCTACACTGGGCCCAACAACAGGGTTCCTCCAGACAGGCTACACTGGGCCAAACAACAGGGTTCCTCCACAGGCTACACTGGGCCCAACAACAGGGTTCCTCCACAGGCTACACTGGGCCCAACAACAGGGTTCCTCCAGACAGACTACACTGGGCCCATCAACAGGGTTCCTCCAGACAGAATGCACTGTGCCCTACAACAGGGTTCCTCCAGACAGACTACACTGGGCCCAACAACAGGGTTCCTCCAGACAGGCTACACTGGGCCCAACAACAGGGTTCCTCCACAGGCTACACTGGGCCCAACAACAGGGTTCCTCCACAGGCTACACTGGGCCCAACAACAGGGTTCCTCCAGACAGACTACACTGGGCCCTACAACAGGGTTCCTCCAGACAGGCTACACTGGGCCCAACAACAGGGTTCCTCCAGACAGGCTACACTGGGCCCTACAACAGGGTTCCTCCAGACAGGCTACACTGGGCCCATCAACAGGGTCCCTCCACAGACTACACTGGGCCCAACAACAGGGTTCCTCCAGACAGGCTACACTGGGCCCAACAACAGGGTTCCTCCACAGGCTACACTGGGCCCAACAACAGGGTTCCTCCAGACAGGCTACACTGGGCCCAACAACAGGGTTCCTCCAGACAGGCTACACTGGGCCCTACAACAGGGTTCCTCCAGACAGGCTACACTGGGCCCATCAACAGGGTTCCTCCACAGACTACACTGGGCCCAACAACAGGGTTCCTCCAGACAGGCTACACTGGGCCCAACAACAGGGTTCCTCCAGACAGGCTACACTGGGCCCATCAACAGGGTTCCTCCACAGACTACACTGGGCCTAACAACAGGGTTCCTCCACAGACTACACTGGGCCTAACAACAGGGTTCCTCCACAGACTACACTGGGCCCAGGGTTCCTTTCGTTGTTGTCTTTAGTTGTACTTCTGGCAGTTGCATATCTACAGGGAGTACTCTACCACCCGTAGGACCCTGTTCATCATCCCCCCTCTACAGGGAGTACTCTACCACCCGTAGGACCCTGTTCATCATCCTCTACAGGGAGTACTCTACCACCCGTAGGACCCTGTTCATCATCCTCTACAGGGAGTACTCTACCACTCGTAGGACCCTGTTCATCATCCCCCCTCTACAGGGAGTACTCTACCACTCGTAGGACCCTGTTCATCATCCCCCCTACAGGGAGTACTCTACCACCCGTAGGACCCTGTTCATCATCCTCTACAGGGAGTACTCTACCACCCGTAGGACCCTGTTCATCATCCCCCCTCTACAGGGAGTACTCTACCACCCGTAGGACCCTGTTCATCATCCCCCCTCTACAGGGAGTACTCTACCACCTGTAGGACCCTGAGAATACAAAAAACTTTGGACAAGTAGAGAAATCCAAGGAGGTTGAATACTTATGGTATCAAATCAAATCAAATTTTATTTTGTCACATGCGCCAAACACAACAAGTGAAGCCCTTACAGTGAAATGCTTCCTTACAGGCCTTATTAACCAACAATGCAGTTTATAAAATTCCATTAAAAAAGTAAAATATACAAATCACTAAGAATTGTGGTGCGGTAGCAAAGAGAACAGTCTATGACTAGTGTGGCTGGAGTCAATTTTTAGGGTCTTCCTCTGACACCGCCTGGTGTCGAGGTCCTGCATGGCAGGAAGCTTTGCCCCGGTGATGTACTGGGCCGTACGCATTACCCTCTGTAGTGCCTTGCGGTCGGAGGCTGAGCAGTTGCCGTACCAGGCAGTGATGCAACCCGTCAGGATGCTCTCGATGGTGCAGCTGTAAAACCTATTGAGGCCATTTGGGATGCAGAGAGAGAACTGTATTCATATCAGAACTTTGAGTTTAAAGGTATTGTGAAGAAGCAGAGGAAGTATAAAGACCTAGAGGACAGAAAGGAGGGATGAGAGGGTGGAGGAGGGAAGAGAGGGTGGAGGAGGGAAGAGAGGGTGGAGGAGGGAAGAGAGGGTGGAGGAGGGAAGAGAGGGTGGAGGAGGGCTGAGAGGGTGGAGGAGGGCTGAGAGGGTGGAGGAGGGATGAGAGGGTGGAGGAGGGAAGAGAGGGTGGAGGAGGGCTGAGAGGGTGGAGGAGGGCTGAGAGGGTGGAGGAGGGAAGAGAGGGTGGAGGAGGGATGAGAGGGTGGAGGAGGGATGAGAGGGTGGAGGAGGGAAGAGAGGGTGGAGGAGGGATAAGGATCGTCATTACAGAAAAGAGAGAAGATGAAAAGAGAGCTAGAGAACGGAAGGAGAGAGAGAGAGCAGTAACCCAGAAAACGTTTACACACACCAAGCACCTCAGGAAACTGTGATACTCAAATAGAAACAATTAGACCAGATCTTCTTAATGAGGCTTAATGATCCCTCAACATCTCTGGAGGAAAGATAGAGAGAAGGAGAGTCGGGGATGGAGAGGGAGGGATTGGAGAGGGAGAGAGAGGGATGGAGAGGGAGAGGAAGAGAGAGAGAAAGACAGAGAGGGAGAGAGAGAAGAAGAGAGAGGGATGAGAGAAGGAGAGAGAGAAAGACAGAGAGAGAGAAGGAGAGAGAGGGATGGAGGGGGAGAGAGAGGAGGGATGAGAGGGGGAGAAGGAGAGAGGGATGGAGAGGGAGAGAGAGGAGAGGGAGGGATGGAGAGGGAGAGAGAGAGAGAAGGAGAGAGAGGGATGAGAGGGAGAGAGAGAAGGAGAGAGAGGGATGAGAGGGAGAGAGAGAATGAGAGAGAGGGATGAGAGGGAGAGAGAAGGAGAGAGAGGGATGGAGAGGGAGAGAGAGTAGGATTTGAGAGAGAGGAAGAGAGAGGGGAAGACAGAGAGAGAGAGATGCTGGGTAGAAAGGTGCATCTTGAGAAGACAGAGATTAAATGACCTAATAAATGACTGTAGGCTAGTGTGTGTGTGTGTGTGTGCGCGCCTCTGTGCCGGGTGGAGCGTATAACAGAACATGGCCAAGATGTTCATAGATGACCAGCAGGTTCAGATAATAACAATCACAGTGATTGTCGAGGGTGCAACAGGTCAGCACCTCAAGAGTAAATGTCAGTTGGCTTTTCATAGCCGATCATTGAGAGTATCTCTACCGCTCCTGCTGTCTCTAGAGAGTTGGAAACAGCAGGTCTGGGACAGCTAGCACGTCCGGTGAACAGGTCAGGGTTCCATAGCCGCAGGCAGAACAGTTGAAACTGGAGAAGCAGCACGACCAGGTGGAATGGGGACAGCAAGGAGTCATCAGGCCAGGTAGTTCTGAGGCATGGTCCTAGGGCTCAGGTCCTCCGAGAGAGAGAGAGAGAGAGAGAGAGAGAATTAGAGAGACCATACTTAAATTCACACAGGGCACCGGATGAGACAGGAGAAATACTCCACATATAACAGACTGACCCTAGCCCCCCGACACATAAACTATTGCAGCATAAATACTGGAGGCTGAGACAGGAGGGGTCAGGAGACACTGTGGCCCCATCCGATGATACCCCCGGACAGGGCCAAACAGGCAAGATATAACCTCACCCACTTTGCCAAAGCACAGCCCCCACACCACTAGAGGGATATCTTCATCCACCAATTTACCATCCTGATGCAAAGCCGAGTATAGCCCACAAAGATCTCCCCCATGGCACGTAATAGGGTTAGAGGCATAGAATCCCAGTGGAGAGAGGGGAACTGGGCAGGCAGAGACAGCAAGGGCGGTTCGTTGCTCCAGGGCCTTTCCGTTCAGCTTGACACTCCTGGGCCAGACTACACTCAATCATAGGACCTACTGAAGAGATGAGTCTTCAATAAAGACTGATAGGTAGAGACCGAGTCTGCGTCTCTCACATGGATAGGCAGACCATTCCATAAAAAAAAGCCTTGTCTCCAGCTGTTTGCTTAGAAATTCTAGGGACAATAAGGAGGCCTGCGTCTTGTGACCGTGTAGGTATGTACGGCAGGACCAAATCGGAAAGATAGGTAGGAGCAAGCCCATGTAATCTTTTTTAGGTTATCAGTAAAACCTTGAAATCAGCCCTTGCATTAACAGGAAGCCAGTGTAGGGAGGCTAGCACTGGAGTAATATGATCACATTTTTTGATTCTAGTCAAGATTCTAGCAGCTGTGTTTAGCACTAACTGAAGCTTATTTAGTGATTTATCCAGGTAGCCGGAGAGTAGAGCATTGCAGTAGTCTAATCTAGAACTGACAAATGCATGGATTGGCTGTTCTGCATCATTTTTGGACATAAATGTTCTGATTTTTTGCAATGTTACGTAGATGGAAAAAAGCTGCCCTTGAAAAAAAAAAAAAAAGAGATCAGGGTCCAGAGTAACGCCGAGGTCCTTCACAGTTTTATTTGAGACGACTGTACAACCATCCAGATTAATTGTAAGATTCAACAGTAGATCTCTTTGTTTCTTGGGACCTAGAACAAGCATCTCTGTTTTGTCAGAGTTTAAAAGTAGAAAGTTTGCAGCCATCCACTTCCTTATGTCTGAAACACAGGTTTCCAGGGAGGGCAATTTTGGGGCTTCACCATGTTTCATCGAAATGTACAGCTGTGTGTCATCCGCATAGCAATGAAAGTTAACATTATGTTTTCATATGATATCACCAAGAGGTAAAATATATAGTGAAGACAATAGTGGTCCTAAAACGGAGACTTGAGGAACACCGAAATGTACAGTTGATTTGTCAGAGGACAAACCGTTCACAGAGACAAACTGATATCTTTCCGACAGATAAGATCTAAACCAGGCCAGAACTTGTCCATGTAGACCAATTTGGGTTTCCAATCTCTCCAAAAGAATGTGGTGATCGATGGTGTCAAAAGCAGCACTAAGGTCTAGGAGCACGAGGACAGATGCAGAGCCTCGGTCTGACACTATTAAAAGGTAATTTACCACCTTCATGAGTGCAGTCTCAGTGCTATGATGGGGTCTAAAACCAGACTGAAGCGTTTCGTATACATTGTTTGTCTTCAGGAAGGCAGTGAGTTGCTGCGCAAAAGCTTTTTCTAAAATGTTTGAGTGGAATGGGAGATTCAATATAGGCCGATAGTTTATTACATTTTCTGGGTCAAGGTTTGGCTTTTTCAAGAGAGGCTTTATTACTGCCACTTTTAGTGAGTTTGGTGCACATCCGGTGGATAGAGAGCCGTTTATTATGTTCAACATAGGAGGGCCAAGCACAGGAAGCAGCTATTTCAGTAGTTTAGTTGGAATAGGGTCCAGTATGCAGCTTGAAGGTTTAGAGGCCATGACTATTTTCATCAATGTGCCAAGAGATACAGGATTAAAAAACTTGAGTGTCTTCCTTGATCCTAGGTCCTGGCAGTGTTGTGCAGACTCAGGACAACTGAGCTTTGGAGAAATACTCAGATTTAAAGAGGAGTCCATATTTAGCTTTCTAATTATCATGAGCTTTTCGTAAAAGAAGTTCATGAATTTATCACTGCTGAAGTGAAAGCTATCCTCTCTTGGGGAATGCTGCTTTTTAGATAGCTTTGCGACAGTATCAAAAATACATTTTGGATTGTTCTTATTTTCCTCAATTAAGTTGGAAAAATAGGATGATCGAGCAGCAGTGAGGGCTCTTCGATACTGCACGGTACTGTCTTTCCAAGCTAGTCGGAAGACTTCCAGTTTGGTGTAGCGCCATTTCTATTCCAATTTTCTGGAAGCTTGCTTCAGAGCTGGGGTATTTTCTGTATACCAGGGAGCTAGTTTCTTATGTCAAATGTTTTTTGTTTTTTGGGGTGCGACTGCATCTAGGGTATTACGCAAGGTTAAATTGAGTTCCTCAGTTAGCTGGTTAACTGATTGTTGTACTCTGACATCCTTGGGTAGGTGGAGGGAGTCTGGAAGGGCATCTAGGAATCTTTGGGTCGTCTGAGAATGATGATCCTTGGTTGGAGTCTGAGCAGATTATTTGTTGCGATTGCAAACGTAATAAAATGGTGGTCCGATAGTCCAGGATTATGAGGAAAAACATTAAGATTCACAACATTTATTCCACAGGACAAAACTAGGTCCAGAGTATGACTGTGGCAGTGAGTAGGTCCTGAGATATGTTGGACAAAACCCACTGAGTCGATGATGGCGCCGAAAGCCTTTTGGAGTCTGTCTGTGGACTTTTCCATGTGAATATTAAAGTCACAAAAAAATTGAATATTATCTTCTATGACTAAAACGTCCGATAGGAATTCAGGGAACTCAGTGAGGAACGCTGTATATGGCCCAGGGGGCCTGTAAACAGTCAGGCCATGTTTCAGTCAGGCCAATCACATCAAGATAATGATCAGTGATTAGTTAATTGACTATAACTGCCTTGGAAGTGAGGGATCTAACATTAAGTAGCCCTATTTTGAGATGTGAGGTATCACTCTCTCTTTCAATAATGGCAGGAATGGAGGAGGTCTTTATTCCAGTGAGATTGCTAAGGCGAACACCGCCATGTTTAGTTTTTCCCTACCTAGATGGAAGCTCAGACACGGTCTAAATGGGGATAGCTGAGCTGACTACACTGACTGTGCTAGTGGCAGACTCCACTAAGCTGGCAGGCTGGCTAACAGCCTGCTGCCTGGCCTGCACCCTATCTCATTGTGGAGCTAGGGGAGTTAGAGCCCTGTCTATGTTCGTAGAGAAGATGAGAGCATCCCTCCAGCTAGGATGGAGTCTGTCACTCCTCAGCAGGCCAGGCTTGGTCCTGTTTGTGTGTGAGTCCCAGAAAGAGGGCAATTATATCTACAAATTCTATCTTTTGGGAGGGGCAGAAAACCGTTTTCAACCAGCGATTGAGTTGTAAGACTCTGCTGTAGAGCTCATCACTCCCCCTAACTGGTAGAGGGCCAGAGACAATTACTCGATGCCGACACATCTTCTAGCTGATTTACACGCTGAAGCTATCTTGCGCTTGGTGACCTCTGGCTGTTTCATTCTAACATCGTTGGTGCCGATGTGGATAACAATATCCCTATACTCTCTACACTCGCCAGTTTTAGCTTTAGCCAGCACCGTCTTTAGATTAGCCTTAACGTCGGTAGCCCTGCCCCCTGGTAAACAGTGTATGGTCGCTGGATGATTTGTTTTAAGTCTAATACTGCGGGTAATGGAGTCGCCAATGACTAGGGTTTTCATGTTGTCAGAGCTAATGGTGGGAGGCTTCGGCGTCTCAGACCCCGTAAACGGGAGGAGTAGAGACCAGAGTAGGCTTGGCGTCTGAGACCCCGTAACGGGAGGAGGAGAGACCAGAGAAGGCTCGGCGTCTCAGACCCCGTAACGGGAGGAGGAGAGACCAGAGAAGGCTTGGCGTCTCAGACCCCGTAACGGGAGGAGTAGAGACCAGAGAAGGCTTGGCGTCTCAGACCCCGTAACGGGAGGAGTAGAGACCAGAGAAGGCTCGGCCTCTGACTCCAACCCGCTGCTTAATGGGGAGAACCGGTTGAACGTTTCTGTCGGCTGAATAAGCGACACCGGTTGAGCATTCCTACAGCGTTTCCCTCCAGAAGCCATGAGAAAGTTGTCCAGCTGTGGGGACCGTGCGAGGGGATTTATACTAACGTTACTATCTGTACTTGCTGGTGGCACAGATGCTGTTTCATCCTTTCCTACACTGAAATGACCTTTGCCTAACGATTGCGTCTGAAGCTGGGCTTGCAGCACAGCTATCCTCACCATAAGGCGATCGTTCTCCTGTATATTATGAGTACAGCGACTGCTATTAGAAGGTAATCAAGGTGACAGACAGTGACACATTCAATACCACCTTGCACCCTCTTGCCTGCATCTAGCTGATCTAGGGTGTAATCATTAGTCCAACAGTTGCAAACGAGAGTTTCTATTGGATGAATTCAGGTATGTTTATCCCCGTTTCGTACCGTTTGCTTCCATTTAAGAAAAGTTTTTTCAACAGAATTGGCGGAATGAATACACCCCTGATCACACGCAAACACAGTTCACTTTCATAGCAGCCACGTACAAACAGCATGATCCCTTTCATAACAGCCACATACAAACAGCATGATCACTTTCATAACAGCCACATACAAACAGCATGATCACTTTCATAGCAGCCACATACAAACAGCATGATCACTTTCATAGCAGCCAAATACAAACAGCATGATCACTTTCATAACAGCCACATACAAACAGCATGATCACTTTCATAGCAGCCACATATAAACAGCATGATCACTTTCATAGCAGCCACATACAAACAGCATGATCACTTGGTTCGTTGTATAATTCCTTCTTGCATCTACACAATCTTCTCTCACCTTTTCCCTTCGCTTGTGCACATCAGCTGTCTGTGACCAGGCAAAAAAACAACATTTTCCAAGCCAAACTTTCATATAACCACTAACCCATACACACAGCCTACTTCGTTGTCACCATATTAACTAACGTCATAGTCAACATAGCTACCATAACTAACGCGTTAGTAAACCTGCTACAATTATGCAGTACAGTGTACAGTGTACAGTCAACAAACAGTTTTGCAGATACACCAGCAGGCCCCGGTGGGAATAAATTAATACAACCAAAAGCTTACCTTGACTTGCAAGTTCCAGTGTTGGATAGCCAGCTAGCTAACATAGCATCCCTCTCTGTTTGAGCCGGGTGGTTGAGTAACTAAGAGAAAATAATACAGTGAAATATAGCTCTCTCTCTCTCTCTCTCTCTCTCTCCCCCTCTCTCTCTCTCCCCCACCCCTCTCTCTCTCTCTCTCTCTATCCCTCCCTCTCTCTCTCTCTCTCCCTCTTTCTCTCTCTCTCTCTCTCCCTCTTTCTCTCTCTCTCTCTCCCTCTTTCTCTCTCTCTCTCCCTCTTTCTTTCTCTCTCTCTTTCTCTCTCTCCCCCCTCTCTCTCTCTCTCTCCCCTCTTTCTCTCTCTCTCCTCTCTCTCCCTCTTTCTCTCTCTCTCTCTCTCTCTCGCTCTCTCTCTCTCTCATACTTCTCCTTAATTCTTAAAGAAATTAATTTGTTCAAAACTGTTCAACTATTGTCTTTCTCTCTATTTGAGTCAACGACTCACCACATTTTATGCACTGCAGTGCTAACTAGCTGTAGCTTAGGTTTTCAGTACTAGATTCATTCTCTGATCCTTTGATTGGGTGGACAACATGTCTGTTCATGCTGCAAGAGCTCTGATAGGTTGGAGGACGTCCTCCGGAAGTTGTCGTAATTACTGTGTAAGTCTATGGAAGGGGGGTGAGAACCGTGAGCCTCCTAGGTTTTGTATTAATATCAATGTACCCAGAGGAGGATGGAAGCTAGCTGTCCTCCGGCTACACCATGGTGCTACCCTGCAGAGTGCTGTAGACCTTCTTTGCAAAACAATATGTTTTAATCAATTATTTGGTGACATGGTTAATATATTTAGTACAGTTTTATGTTTTATTATTTTTCTGAAATTCACTGAGGAGGATGGTCCTCCCCTTCCTCATCTGAGGTGCCTCCACTAGTGTGTGTGTGTGTGTGTGTGTGTGTGTGTGTGTGTGTGTGGTGTGTGTGTGTGTGTGTGTGTGTGTGTGTGTGTGTGTGTGTGTGTGTGTGTGTGTGTGTGTCTTTGTCGTTGTGTATATATGTGATGTTTAGAATACCACAGTCATTACCACAGAATCAATGGCTAGGTAATTAGCAGCCCTTTGACAGTAGAATATATAACACGTTTAACTGTATTAAAGCATTATTCTATTATAATGATCAGACATTAAACAAGCTGGACCTTTCATCCTGCAGGATTCTGTTGTAATATCCTTCCCTGGATTAGATACAGCACTGTGCGGACTAAAGCCTTGTTCACACTGCAGGCCTTAATGCTCAAATCAGTTTAGTTTTTCAAATCTGTTTTGGAATACTGACTGTTCAAACAGCAAGTTACAAAGTGACCAAATAGGATGTCTGTGTTCAGACAGCAGCCATTTACTGCCATGGCTACACTAGTTTTCATAGTAACGGCGAGTGTGTGAGCAGTGGTGAAGGCTGATTGGTGGTGGTGGCTCGTGCTTCCTATCACTCAGAAGTTATGTAACAAGCTAAGGTGACGACAACGCCTCGCCATGGACGTTTCCCAGCTGCTTTGGATGTTTAAAATCATAGTGTACGAACACTTTTAAAGCATCAAAGGATCAGATGATCCAACTTTTTGTGCTAGCCACAGCAGTCAGCTAGCAAGGTAGCCACAGCAGTCAGCTAGCTAGGTAGCCGCAGCAGTCAGCTAGCTAGGTAGCCGCAGCAGTCAGCTAGCTAGGTAGCCACAGCAGTCAGCTAGCTAGGTAGCCGCAGCAGTTAGCTAGCTAGGTAGCCACAGCAGTCAGCTAGCTAGGTAGCCACAGCAGTCAACTAGCTAGTTAGTCACAGCAGTCAGCTAGCTAGGTAGCCACAGCAGTCAGCTAGCTAGGTAGCCACAGCAGTCAGCTAGCTAGGTAGCCACAGCAGTCAACTAGCTAGGTAGCCACAGCATTCAGCTAGCTAGGTAGCCACAGCATTCAGCTAGCTAGGTAGCCACAGCATTCAGCTAGCTAGGTAGCCACAGCATTCAGCTAGCTAGGTAGCGGTGTAGCTTTCTTGCCCAGTCACTAATTTGTTTGTAAACAATGAAAAAGCTAGTTAGCTACCACATGTTCTTGTCAGACTGTCAACAGAGTAGCTAGCGAGCAACAAGATATGCCAAATAACAGTCTAAAAACCAAACAGACCCAAGTAACATGGCCAGGAATCCGATTTTTATCTGATTTCAAATCCCCTTCGATGGTAGTTTGAAATGTGGCTTGAAATATTTGATTCAATGTGCTTTTTTGGATGTTCAGACTGCAGGAAAAATAACAGATACAAATCGGATGTGTATAAAAATAGAATTTCAGTCACTTCAAACTATCAGTGTGCACAAGGCTTGATAGACTTTATTCATATGGCGGCCATTGCCCATTGACTAACGTTTGTTTACAATTGTTTTACTGCGAATAAGGTCAATGACAGGGGTGTTGAACACACTTCCTGGAGGGCCGTATGTTTGGGTCATGGTTTTGTCATTTCCATTTTAATTTGTGTCCAATTAGGACATAGACAACCAGGTGAGGGGAGTTCATAACCAATTAATTACCTTAATAATCAAGCACAAGGGACGAGCGAAAACCATCCAACACTCGACTCTGCCATCCAGGAAGTGAGCTTGACTCTGCCATCCAGGAAGTGAGTTTGACTCTGCCCTCCAGGAAGTGAGTTTGACTCTTCCCCTCCAGGAAGTGAGTTTGACTCTTCCCCTCCAGGAAGTGAGTTTGACTCTGCCATCCAGGAAGTGAGTTTGACTCTTCCCCTCCAGGAAGTGAGTTTGACTCTTCCCTCCAGGAAGTGAGTTTGACTCTGCCATCCAGGAAGTGAGTTTGACTCTTCCCTCCAGGAAATGAGTTTGACTCTTCCCCTCCAGGAAGTGAGTTTGACTCTGCCATCCAGGAAGTGAGTTTGACTCTTCCCCTCCAGGAAGTGAGTTTGACTCTGCCCTCCAGGAAGTGAGTTTGACTCTTCCCCTCCAGGAAATGAGTTTGACTCTTCCCCTCCAGGAAGTGAGTTTGACTCTTCCCCTCCAGGAAGTGAGTTTGACTCTGCCCTCCAGGAAGTGAGTTTGACTCTTCCCCTCCAGGAAATGAGTTTGACTCTTCCCCTCCAGGAAGTGAGTTTGACTCTGCCATCCAGGAAGTGAGTTTGACTCTTCCCCTCCAGGAAGTGAGTTTGACTCTGCCCTCCAGGAAGTGAGTTTGACTCTTCCCCTCCAGGAAATGAGTTTGACTCTTCCCCTCCAGGAAGTGAGTTTGACTCTGCCCTCCAGGAAGTGAGTTTGACTCTGCCCTCCAGGAAATGAGTTTGACTCTTCCCCTCCAGGAAGTGAGTTTGACTCTGCCCTCCAGGAAGTGAGTTTGACACAGCCCTCCAGGAAGTGAGTTTGACTCTTCCCCTCCAGGAAGTGAGTTTGACTCTTCCCCTCCAGGAAGTGAGTTTGACTCTGCCCTCCAGGAAGTGAGATTGACACTGTATGGGTTGAGGGTGTTCTGTCTTCTAAAACCTTTTTTCCCTTTCTGACCAAAGTTCCTTTGGTTTCTCTTATATGATCTCTCTGTTTTCTTCCTGTTGTCTCTCTTGTTTTCCACTGTCTCTGTTTTCTTCCTGTTGTCTCTCTTGTTTTCTTCCTGTTGTCTCTCTGTTTTCTTCCTGTTGTCTCTTGTTTTCTTCCTGTTGTCTCTCTTTTTTATCCTGTCCCATCATTTTATAAACCTCCTATGACCTATTTATGACCTTTCTCTGACCTTTCTTTGTTCTCCTTCTCTCTTCCCTCGCTCCATGTTTCCTGATTCCTCCTCCTCGATTATTTTATTTTCTTCGCCTCTTCCACGTGCCTCTCTTCTCTCTCTCTCTCTCGCTCTCTGTTTCCCACTGTTTTCCGGCTGGCCAGCGAAGGGAAGATTGTGGTTCTGTCTTTGGCTATTGGTTTGGCTGAGCAAGATGACTTTGCCAATATCCCTGATCCAATCACCTCCATGCAGGAAGCACCACCAGCCAATCAGGAAGCACTTCCTCCTCCACCTGACAAGAGGTACCAGTCACAGTGTGAGAGAGATGTGTGTGTGTGAGAGAGAGAGGTGTGTGTGTGTGAGAGAGATGTATGACAGAGAGCTGTGTGTGTGTGAGAGAGAGAGAGAGGTGTGTGTGTGTGTGTGTGTGTGTGTGTGTGTGTGTGTGTGAGAGAGAGAGGCGATTGCGCGTGTGTGTGTGTGTGTAGGAGAGAGAGGAATTG
>NW_021822757.1:25000-34428 GCF_901001165.1 Salmo trutta | reverse complement strand
TAGGAACTGAACTATAGAGGACCACTATGTCCTGATAGGAACTGAACTATAGAGGACCACTCTGTCATGATAGGGAACTGAACTATAGAGGACCACTCTGGTGTCATGATAGGAACTGAACTATAGAGGACACTCTGGTGTCATGATAGGAACTGAACTATAGAGGACCACTCTTGTCATGATAGGAACTGAATATAGAGGACCACTCTGTGTGTCATGATAGGAAACTGAACTATAGAGGACCACTCTGTCATGATAGGAACTGACCTATAGAGGACCACTCTGTCATGATAGGAACTGAACTATAGAGGACCACTCTGTCATGATAGGAACTGAACTATAGAGGACCACTCTGTCATGATAGGAACTGAACTATAGAGGACCACTCTGTCATGATAGGAACTGAACTATAGAGGACCACTCTGTCATGATAGGAACTGAACTATAGAGGACCACTCTGTCATGATAGGAACTGAACTATAGAGGACCACTCTGTCATGATAGGAACTGAACTATAGAGGACCACTCTGTCATGATAGGAACTGAACTATAGAGGACCACTCTGTCATGATAGGAACTGAACTATAGAGGACCACTCTGTGTGTCATGATAGGAACTGACCTATAGAGGACCACTCTGTCATGATAGGAACTGAACTATAGAGGACCACTCTGTCATGATAGGAACTGACCTATAGAGGACCACTCTGTCATGATAGGAACTGACCTATAGAGGACCACTCTGTCATGATAGGAACTGAACTATAGAGGACCACTCTGTCATGATAGGAACTGACCTATAGAGGACCACTCTGTCATGATAGGAACTGACCTATAGAGGACCACTCTGTCATGATAGGAACTGACCTATAGAGGACCACTCTGTCATGATAGGAACTGAACTATAGAGGACCACTCTGTCATGATAGGAACTGAACTATAGAGGACCACTCTGTGTGTCATGATAGGAACTGACCTATAGAGGACCACTCTGTCATGATAGGAACTGACCTATAGAGGACCACTCTGTCATGATAGGAACTGAACTATAGAGGACCACTCTGTCATGATAGGAACTGACCTATAGAGGACCACTCTGTCATGATAGGAACTGACCTATAGAGGACCACTCTGTGTGTCATGATAGGAACTGAACTATAGAGGACCACTCTGTCATGATAGGAACTGAAATATAGAGGGCCACTCTGTCATGATAGGAACTGAACTATAGAGGACCACTCTGTCATGATAGGAACTGACCTATAGAGGACCACTCTGTCATGATAGGAACTGAACTATAGAGGACCACTCTGTCATGATAGGAACTGACCTATAGAGGACCACTCTGTCATGATAGGAACTGAACTATAGAGGACCACTCTGTCATGATAGGAACTGACCTATAGAGGACCACTCTGTGTGTCATTATAGGAACTGAACTATAGAGGACCACTCTGTCATGATAGGAACTGAACTATAGAGGACCACTCTGTCATGATAGGAACTGAACTATAGAGGACCACTCTGTCATGATAGGAACTGAACTATAGAGGACCACTCTGTGTCATGATAGGAACTGAACTATAGAGGACCACTCTGTCATGATAGGAACTGACCTATAGAGGACCACTCTGTCATGATAGGAACTGAACTATAGAGGACCACTCTGTCATGATAGGAACTGAACTATAGAGGACCACTCTGTCATGATAGGAACTGAACTATAGAGGACCACTCTGTCATGATAGGAACTGAACTATAGAGGACCACTCTGTGTCATGATAGGAACTGAACTATAGAGGACCACTCTGTCATGATAGGAACTGACCTATAGAGGACCACTCTGTCATGATAGGAACTGAACTATAGAGGACCACTCTGTCATGATAGGAACTGAACTATAGAGGACCACTCTGTCATGATAGGAACTGAACTATAGAGGACCACTCTGTCATGATAGGAACTGAACTATAGAGGACCACTCTGTCATGATAGGAACTGAACAATAGAGGACCACTCTGTGTCATGATAGGAACTGAACTATAGAGGACCACTCTGTCATGATAGGAACTGACCTATAGAGGACCACTCTGTCATGATAGGAACTGAACTATAGAGGACCACTCTGTCATGATAGGAACTGAACTATAGAGGACCACTCTGTCATGATAGGAACTGAACTATAGAGGACCACTCTGTCATGATAGGAAGCTGGCGTACACTGTAATGTAGTAACTCATGTAGACACAACATACACTTCCATGTTGCTGTTTGTATTTCATATTTCAGCTGTAGACGGTGCCTGTGATTTATCAGTGTAACATCCGAGTGTATTCATGTGTTTGGTCATGAAGCTCTCTGACACGTACACATACAGACACACACACACACACGTACACACACATATACACACACACACACACATACACACGTACACATACAGACACACACACACACACAGAGCGTTTCCCTGTAGACCAGCAGTTAGGCCATTTCAACCAATACTTTGATTCTGTTACAAAATGGAGATTGTTAAACTACACTTTTGAACAGTAAATAGTGATTGAGCATTATTAATTAATCATCCCAGGTATTAATCGTCAAACCAGCTATTTTTAACGTGCCATTATAGCATGAACCTGACACATACAATTATTCATAACTTGTAGATCTGTGCTTCAGTGTTTTCTAACAGAGCAGCTATCTATGAACCTGTAAGGCCAGTTTCCCGGACCCAGATGAAACCTATTCCTCTCCTGGACTAAAAAGCACATACAAATTGAGATTCTCCACTGAGCATGCTTTTTACTCCTGGACTAGGCTTAGGGAAACCGGCCTTAAAAAAAGTGGTCTGGATATATGTCACACTCTTAGGATCAGTTTCTCAGACACAGATTAAGCATGTTTTTAAATCCTGGACTAGGCTTGATCTGTGTCCGAGAAACTGTCCCTTAGTGTCTAGAGAAATGTTCTGTCGTCTCCCCTCCGTCTGGAAAGAGCAGGTTTTCTTTATGTTTTATACACTCAGCGTAGGTGTTCTACTGTCTGGAAACTGACTGGAGAAACATGCTCATCGTGTTTAATCTTGCATTCTTAAATATTACATTTAATTTAATCTTTATTTAACCAGGAAGGGCTCATTCAGATTTGAAATCTCTTTTTTCAAGAGCGTCCTGGCCAAGATAGGCAGCACCAAGTCATTACACAATTACAGACAGACAACATCAACAACTACAGGTAACAAAACAAAATCAACAAAATCATAAAACAGCAAATTAAAAACATTGACAGGTCAGGGAATCAGCCTCAACATCCTTCATCAGTGATTTAAAATCACCAACCGAGACGAGTTCTTCCAGTTTAAAAGTATTTTGTAAGGCGTTCCAAGCCGATGGCGCAGAGTACATAAAAGCCCTTTTACCAAATTCAGTTTGGACATTTGAAACAGTTAACAGGATAAAGTCCTGCGAACGAAGAGAGTACCCACCCCATTTTTATCTCCCTCTTTAAGCACCAGCTGTCAGAGCAGCTCACAGATCACTGCACCTGTACATAGCCCATCTGTAAATAGCCCATCCAACTACCTCATCCCCATACTGTATTTATTTATTTATCTTGCTCCTTTGCACCCCAGTATCTCTACTTGCACATTCATCTTTTGCACATTCTACAATTCCAGTTGCTATATTGTAATTACTTTGCCACCATGGCCTATTTATTGCCTTACCTCCCTTATCCTACCTCATTTGCACATGCTGTATATATACTTTTCTACTGTATTATTGACTGTGTTTGTTTTACTCCATGTGTAACTCTGTGTTGTATGTGTTGAACTGCTTTGCTTTATCTTGGCCAAGTCGCAGTTGTAAACGAGAACTTGTTCTCAACTGGCCTACCTGGTTAAATAAAGGTCACTTTAAAAAAAATAATAATAATAAAATTCTGAACAATAAAAATGCCCAAATAAAAAGGTAGTAAACCCCAAATGGCTTTGTAAATAAAAGTATACCAGTGACTGAGCCTACGAGTGACTAGAGAAGGCCAGCCAACCCTGGTATACAAAGTGCAGTGGTGCGTAAGGGTTTTGCAGTTTAAAATAAATCTCAGAGTGCCATGGTAAAGGGTGTCAATTGATCTCAAACACTGAGCGGAAGCATTCATATATAAAATATCCCCATAGTCTAGTAAAGGCATAAATGTAGCTGATACTAGCCTCCTTCTGGCTTCAAAGAAAAACAGGCCTTATTCCTAAAATAAAATCCCAACTTCAGCTTCAATTTGTTTGTAAATTGTTGAATATGCAAATGCTTGTGTTTAAGATGAGAACTCTTATTGGCTAATCTAAATTCCTAATGTTTAAGTTTTAAATGTTCATGTTTAGGTTAGAAACGTGTCACATTTCATGTTTTTACAGTGTAGTTATAAATATATATATTTATTTTTAGCTTTATTTAACCATTATTTAACCTTTATTTAACCAGGAAAAGCCCATTTAGACCCAGAGTCTCTTTTTCAAGGGAAACCTGTCCAAGAAGGCAGCAACAATCAATACATTACAGAATTAAAACAATCAACAATACTCGAAATGAGTAGACCAAGGTGCAGCGTGGAATATGTTCATCTTGTATTTAATTGCCCAAAAATGAACACTTTACAAAATATAACAAAAAAGACAGTTCTGTCAGGTACTTACAACAAAACAGAAAATAACTACCCACAAAACCCAAAGGAAAAACAGGCTGCCTAAGTATGGCTTCCAATCAGAGACAACAAAAGACACCTGCCTCTGATTGGAAACCATACCCGGCCAAAACATAGAAAACAAAACATAGAAATAGACATCTAGAAAAACCCCACATATAAACAGAACCCCCCCCCCCCAAAAAAAAAACAACCCCCTGTTACGCCCTGACCACTCTACTATGGAAAATGACCTCTTTACCTGGTCAGGACGTGACAAATACAATACAACAACATGATCCAGTCTAATTGCTAAGTGGCTAGTAGTATTACAGAGAACAAACAAAAACATTTAACATTTTTTTATGATTGTTATTTTTTTTTACAGGACAATCCCCTGCCCTCCCTATGGGCATGATATCTCTGCTCGACCTTCTGGTACTGCTAGTGGTAAAGGTGAGCAGGCTACAGAGGGAGTTAACCCAGAAGGGCTTTGTAAATCAACAAGTACCAATGTAGCCGACTGCGTATAGAAAACAAGGTCCAAACCACCATTTGGTAGAAGGTGCAGTGGTGGGTGAGTGACTTGGCATTAGTAACAAAGCTCAAGGATGCCTGATAAACAGAGGCCAGTCTATTTAAAACAGAAGAGGATGCCTGATAGAGGCCAGTCTATTTAACACAGAAGGGGATGCCTGATAAACAGAGGCCAGTCTATTTAAAACAGAAGAGGATGCCTGATAGAGGCCAGTCTATTTAACACAGAAGAGGATGCCTGATAAACAGAGGTCAGTCTATTTAAAACAGAAGAGGATGCCTGATAGAGGCCAGTCTATTTAACACAGAAGAGGATGCCTGATAAACAGAGGCCAGTCTGTTTAACACAGAAGGGGATGCCTGATAGAGGCCAGTCTATTTAACACAGAAGAGGATGCCTGATAAACAGAGGTCAGTCTATTTAAAACAGAAGAGGATGCCTGATAGAGGCCAGTCTATTTAAAACAGAAGAGGATGCCTGATAGAGTCCAGTCTATTTAAAACAGAAGAGGATGCCTGATAGAGGCTAGTCTATTTAACACAGAAGAGGATGCCTGATAGAGGCCAGTCTATTTAACACAGAAGAGGATGCCTGATAAACAGAGGCCAGTCTATTTAACACAGAAGAGGATGCCTGATAGAGGCCAGTCTATTTAAAACAGAAGAGGATGCCTGATAAACAGAGGCCAGTTTATTTAACACAGAAGAGGATGCCTGATAAACAGAGGCCAGTCTATTTACCACAGAAGAGGATGCCTGATAAACAGAGGCCAGTCTATTTAACACAGAAGAGGATGCCTGATAAACAGAGGCTAGTCTATTTAACACAGAAGAGGATGCCTGATAAACAGAGGCCAGTCTATTTAACACAGAAGAGGATGCCTGATAAACAGAGGCCAGTCTATTTAACACAGAAGAGGATGCCTGATAGAGGCCAGTCTATTTAACACAGAAGAGGATGCCTGATAAACAGAGGCCAGTCTGTTTAACACAGAAGGGGATGCCTGATAGAGGCCAGTCTATTTAACACAGAAGAGGATGCCTGATAAACAGAGGTCAGTCTATTTAAAACAGAAGAGGATGCCTGATAGAGGCCAGTCTATTTAAAACAGAAGAGGATGCCTGATAGAGTCCAGTCTATTTAAAACAGAAGAGGATGCCTGATAGAGGCTAGTCTATTTAACACAGAAGAGGATGCCTGATAGAGGCCAGTCTATTTAACACAGAAGAGGATGCCTGATAAACAGAGGCCAGTCTATTTAACACAGAAGAGGATGCCTGATAGAGGCCAGTCTATTTAAAACAGAAGAGGATGCCTGATAAACAGAGGCCAGTTTATTTAACACAGAAGAGGATGCCTGATAAACAGAGGCCAGTCTATTTACCACAGAAGAGGATGCCTGATAAACAGAGGCCAGTCTATTTAACACAGAAGAGGATGCCTGATAAACAGAGGCTAGTCTATTTAACACAGAAGAGGATGCCTGATAAACAGAGGCCAGTCTATTTAACACAGAAGAGGATGCCTGATAAACAGAGGCCAGTCTATTTAACACAGAAGAGGATGCCTGATAGAGGCCAGTCTATTTAACACAGAAGAGGATGCATGCATTTACAATAAATCGACCATAATCAGTTACAGAAAGTAAAGTGTCTTGAACAAGAGTCTTTCTAGCCTCAAACGGGAAGCAAGCCTTATTACGAAAATAAAAACACAATTTCACTATAAGCTTCCTCACAAAATGATATATTTGAACTTTGAATGAATGCTTGTCATCCAACAATATAAGGATGACACTTTTTCAATAGATAAGATGTGACAATGCTAACCTTCTCTGGCAGATTTCTAGCTCCGGTAAAGGTCATGAATTTAGTTTTTTTTGTACATTCAAGACCAGTTTGAGACAATAAAGGGAGACCTGCAGTAACTGAAAAAAGACAGCCTGGAGCTCTTCAACAGTCCGAACCAGAGAAGGAGTGACTGTATCGTCTGCGTACAGCTGCACCTTGGCTGGTTACGTCCCATTTCCCAAGTCTTTAATACACATTTAGAATTGTACAGGAGCTAAAATAGAACCCTGGGGCACACCTCTAGTTATATCAAGGAAGCTAGACTTGTGATTCTCAACATAGGCAAAGTGTGTTCTGTCAGTTCTGTCAGGCAACCCCTTCACTGAGACCAATGTTACTGAGTCTGGCTAGAAACAGTTTATGGTCAATTTAATCAAAACAGGTTATGGTGCTGTGCTCTGACCTAAAGCCAGACTGAACCCCCACTCGGGATGTTGATTTTCGAGTAGGAACTTTTTTTTTTTTTTAAGCTGAGAGTTCACAAGGGATTCAAAGACTGGCGAGGATATGGAGGATATGGGAAATAAGGGGATAGTTATTTCCATCCTTCAGTAGGAGGAGAATGTAAGGATCATTTCCACATTTTGGATATAGAATTGGACAAGAGGTTTAGGTTAAAAGAATGTTATCAAAAAAGGCTCAGCGATAATACCAGCTGCTGTCGTTAAAAGGTATGGATGATGTCTGGGCCTGTAGACTTTTTAGGGTCTATTTCTTTAAGAGCATAAGAAAGGCTGAAAGTTAAAAGGGTTCCTATGAGGGTCTGTATCAGAGCTTACTGAAACACAGCTTACATTAGAGGCATGTGCACCCACCATTATCCAAAAAACTGAACCAGCATAAATTAAGTGCTTGTTTAAAAAAAATCCCTACAATACCAGCTGTATCCTTCACTTCATTAGAATCCATCAGTAGATGGCCAGGAAGACCAGAGGATACATTAGAACACTGATTTGATTAGCTTTCAGAACTTGGTAGGGTTGTTTTAGGTTCTCTGTGACTGTATTTAAATAGTAATCTGATTTGATTAGCTTTCAGAACTTGGTAGGGTTGTTTTAGGTTCTCTGTGACTGTATTTAAATAGTAATCTGATTTGATTAGCTTCCAGAACTTGGTAGGGTTGTTTTAGGTTCTCTGTGACTGTATTTAGATAGTAATCTGATTTGATTAGCTTCCAGAACTTAGTAGGGTTGTTTTAGGTTCTCTGTGACTGTATTTAAATAGTAATCTGATTTGATTAGCTTCCAGAACTTGGTAGGGTTGTTTAGGTTCTCTGTGACTGCTTTCAGATAGAAATGTGATTTAGACTTCCTGATCAACACCGTTGTTTTTTAGAGCTCTGAAGGAGGTTCAGTCAGCAGGTGCATTTGTACCTCTACCTACAGCCCAAGAAACTGTCTAATTCATTCTGCCAAGTTATGTGAAAATCTGTGCTTCAGAACATTGCTACTTTAAAAATATATATATATTTAACCAGGTAGGCCAGTTGAGAACAAGTTCTCATCTACAACTGCAAGCTGGCCAAGATAAAGCAAAGCAGTGCGACACAAACAACAACACAGAGTTACACATGGAATAAACAAAACATACAGTCAATAATACAATAGAAAATCTATATACAGTGTGTGCAAATGGCGTAAGGAGGTAAGGCAATAAATAGGCCATAGTGGCGAAGTAATTACAATTTAGCAAATGAACACTGGAGTGATAGATGTGCAAATGAGGATGTGCAAGTAGAAATACTGGTGTGCAAAAGATCAGAAAATAAAAAAAAAACAATATGGGGATGAGGTAGGTAGTTGGTTGGATGGGCTGTTTATAGATGGGCTGTGTACAACTGCAATGATCGGTAAGCTGCTCTGATGCTTAAAGTTAGTGAGGGAGATATAAGTCTCCAACTTCAGTGATTTTTGCAATTCGTTCCAGTCATTGGCAGCAGAGAACTGGAAGGAAAGGTGGCTAAAGGAGGTGTTGGCTTTGGGGATGACCAGTGAGATATACCTGCTGGAGTGCGTGCTACGGGTGGGTCTTGCTATGGTGACCAGTGAGTTGAGATAAGGCGGGGCTTTACCTAGCAAAGACTTATAGATGACCTGGAGCCAGTGGGTTTGGCGACGAGTATGAAGCGAGGGCCAGCCAACGAGAGCATACAGGTCACAGTGGTGGGTAGTATATGGGTCTTTGGTGACAAAACGGATGGCACTGTGATAGACTATATCCAATTTGTTGAGTAGAGTGTTGGAGGCTATTTTGTAAATTACATCGCTGAAGTCAAGGATCGGTAGGATGGTCAGTTTTACGAGGGTATGGTTGGCAGCATGAGTGAAGGAGGCTTTGTTGCGAAATAGGAAGCCGATTCTA
>NW_021822757.1:0-22500 GCF_901001165.1 Salmo trutta | reverse complement strand
AGCACTGCGGCGTACACCACATCAGTCACCAGCTTCATTAATAAGTGTATCGACGACATTGTCCCCACAGTGACCATATGTATGTATGTACGTACGTACATATCCCAACCAGAAGCCATGGATTACATGCAATATCCACACTGAGGTACAGAGCTGCCGCTTTACAGGAGCAGGACACTAATCCAGATGCTTATAAGAAAGCATCCGGATCAAATAGGCAAACTGTCAATACAGGACTAAGATCTAATCCTGCTACACTGGCTACACTGGCTCTGATGCTCGTCGATTGTGGCAGGGCTTGCAAAATATTACGGATTACAATGGGAAACCCAACCGCGAGCTGCTTAGTGACGCAAGCCTACCAGACAAGTTAAATCCATTCTATGCTCGCTTCGAACCAAGCAAAACTGAACCATGCATGAGAGCACCAGCTCTTTTCCCAACGACTGTGTGATCACGCTCTCCGTAGCTGATGTGAGTAAGACCGTTAAACAGGTTAACATTCACAAGGCCGCAGGGCCAGACGGATTACCAGGACGCTTACTCAGAGCATGTGCTGACCAGCTGGCAAGTTTCTTCACTTCAACCTCTCCCTGACAGTCTGTAATACCTACATTTTTCAAGCAGACCACCATAGTCTCTGTGCCTAAGAACGCCAAGGTAACCTGCCTAAATGACTACAAACCCATAGCACTCACATCTGAAGCCATGAAGTGCTTTGAAAGGCTGGTCATGACTCACATCAACACCATTATCCCAGAAACCCTGGACCCACTCCAATTCGCATACCGCCCCAACAGATCCACAGATGACACAATCTCTATTGCACTCCACACTGCCCTTTCCCACCTGGACAAAAGGAACATCTATGTGAGAATGCTGTTCGTTGACTACAGCTCAGTGTTCAACACCATAGTGCCCTCAAAGCTCATCACTAAGCTAAGGATCCTGGGACTAAACACCTCCCTCTGCAACTGGATTTTGGACTTCCTGACGGGCCGCCCCCAGCTGGTGAGGGTAGGCAACAACACATCAGCCACGCTGACCCTCAACACGGGGGCCCCTCAGGGGTGCGTGCTTACTCCCAGTGTGGTGCCAGGACAACAACCTTTCCCTCAATGTGATTATTATTATTATTTGTATTATTATTATTATCACTATTATTATTAATACAATTATTATTACTATTATTGTTGTTACTATTATTATTATTATCAGTATTATTATTATTATTGTTATTATTAGTATTATTATTATTGTTATTATCAGTATTATTATTATTATTGTTATTATTAGTATTATTATTATTGTTATTATTAGTATTATTATTATTAGTAGTATTATTATTATTGTTATTATTAGTATTATTATTAGTGTTATTATTAGTATTATTATTATTGTTATTATTAGTATTATTATTATTGTTATTATTAGTATTATTATTATTGTTATTATTAGTATTATTATTATTATTATTATTGTTATTATTAGTATTATTATTATTATTGTTATTATTAGTATTATTATTATTATTAGTATTATTGTTATTATTAGTATTATTATTATTATTAGTATTATTGTTATTATTAGTATTATTGTTATTATTAGTATTATTGTTATTATTAGTATTATTGTTATTATTAGTATTATTGTTATTATCAGTATTATTATTATTGTTATTATCAGTATTATTATTATTATTGTTATTATCAGTATTATTGTTATTATCAGTATTATTATTATTGTTGTTATTATCAGTATTATTATTATTATTGTTATTATCAGTATTATTATTATTATTGTTGTTATTATCAGTATTATTATTATTGTTATTTTCAGTTTTATTATTATTGTTATTATTATTATTCATAGCTTTTTTTCCTTTATTTTTCTTTAACCTTTATTTAACCTTTATTTAACCTTTATTTAACCTTTATTTAACGAGGCAAGTCAGTTAAGAACAAATTCTTATTTACAATGATGGCCTACCAAAAGGCAAAAGGCGTCCTGCGGGGACAGGGTAGAAAACAGCATGGTAGCAACAAAACATGACAACAACATGGTAGCAACACAACATGGCAGCAGAACAAAACATGGTACAAACATTATTGGGAACAGACAACAGCACAATGGGCAAGGAGGTAGAGAGACAACAATACATCACGCGAAGCAGCCACAACTGTCAGTAAGAGTGTCCATGATTGCTACTGTAGGATGTTGAACTATCGTGTCCTGTACAGCCTGTATGCTATGATCTACATGTCAAACAATAATTGTAGTGTAATTACTGCCTCGTTAGAGTCCGGAGGAGAGATATAGTAGTATATAGGATTATGTTTTCATGAAGTGTCCCTCTAACCCTTATACCAAAGACAGCTTTCTGATATCTCTTTCATTATGTTTATTTGTTGTTGGTGCTGTTCTATGGTGCTGTTCTATAGTGCTGTTCTATGGTGCTGTTCTATAGTGCTGTTCTATAGTGCTGTTCTATAGTGCTGTTCTATGGTGCTGTTCTATAGTGCTGTTCTGTGGTGCTGTTCTATAATGCTGTTCTATAATGCTGTTCTATAGTGCTGTTCTATGGTGCTGTTCTATAGTGCTGTTCTGTAGTGCTGTTCTGTGGTGCTGTTCTATGGTGCTGTTCTACGGTGCTGTTCTACAGTGCTGTTCTACAGTGCTGTTCTATGGTGCTGTTCTATAATGCTGTTCTATAGTGCTGTTCTATAGTGCTGTTCTATGGTGCTGTTCTACAGTGCTGTTCTATGGTGCTGTTCTACAGTGCTGTTTTATAGTGCTGTTCTATAATGCTCTTCTATAGTGCTGTTCTACGGTGCTGTTCTATGGTGCTGTTCTATAGTGCTCTTCTGTGGTGCTGTTCTATAGTGCTGTTCTATGGTGCTGTTCTATAGTGCTCTTCTGTGGTGCTGTTCTATAGTGCTGTTCTATGGTGCTGTTCTATAAAGCTGTTCTGTGGTGCTGTTCTATAGTGCTGTTCTATAGTGCTGTTCTATAATGCTGTTCTATAGTGCTGTTCTATGGTGCTGTTCTATGGTGCTGTTCTACAGTGCTGTTCTATGGTGCTGTTCTACAGTGCTGTTCTACAGTGCTGTTCTACAGTGCTGTTCTATGGTGCTGTTCTACGGTGCTGATCTACAGGGCTGTTCTACGGTGCTGTTCTATAGGGCTGTTCTATGGTGCTGTTCTATGGTGCTGTTCTACGGTGCTGTTCTACAGTGCTGTTCTATAGTGCTGTTCTATAGTGCTGTTTTATGGTGCTGTTCTATGGTGCTGTTCTACGGTGCTGTTCTACGGTGCTGTTCTACGGTGCTGTTCTACGGTGCTGTTCTATGGTGCTGTTCTACGGTGCTGTTCTACAGTGCTGTTCTATAGTGCTGTTCTATGGTGATGTTCTATGGTGCTGTTCTATGGTGCTGTTCTACAGTGCTGTTCTATAGTGCCGTTCTACGGTGCTGTTCTATGGTGCTGTTCTACAGTGCTGTTCTAAAGTGCTGTTCTATGGTGCTGTTCTATGGTGCTGTTCTACAGTGCTGTTCTATGGTGCTGTTCTACAGTGCTGTTCTATAGTGCTGTTCTATAGTGCTGTTCTATAGTGCTGTTCTGTAGTGCTGTTCTATGGTGCTGTTCTATGGTGCTGTTCTATAGTGCTGTTCTACAGTGTCACACATTCTGCCCAAGGGGCTCCTCCCCTCTCTCTCTCTGTAGTCTACAGTGATGGAGGAGGGCAGGACTAGCTAGATGGCTCCTCCCCTCTCTCTCTGTAGTCTACAGTGATGGAGGAGGGCAGGACTAGCTAGATGGCTCCTCCCCTCTCTCTCTGTAGTCTACAGTGATGGAGGAGGGCAGGACTAGCTAGATGGCTCCTCCCCTCTCTCTCTGTAGTCTACAGTGATGGAGGAGGGCAGGACTAGCTAGATGGCTCCTCCCCTCTCTCTCTCTGTAGTCTACAGTGATGGATATTTCTTCATTATTAACTGTAATTGAAGGCAGGCAAAACAAACACACAATTATCCCAAACAGGGATTGAGGTAGGGGAGGGGGAGTGGTATAGCGGGAGAGAGATAGAGAGAGGGGGAAGAGAAAGAGAGGGGGATGAAGAGAGGGAGAGAGAGAGAGGGGGATGAAGAGAGAGAGGGGGAAGAGAAAGAGAGAGAGAGGGGGGAAGAGAAAGAGAGAGAGAGGGGAAGAGAAAGAGAGGGATGAAGAGAGAGAGAGAGAAGAGGGGGAGGGGGAGAGGGGAGGGGGAGAGAGGAGGGGGATGAAGAGAGAGAGAGAGAGGAGGGGGAGGGGGACAGGGGAGGGGGAGAGAGGAGGGGGATGAAGAGAGAGAGAGAGAGAGAAGAGGGGGAGGGGAGAGGGGGAGAGAGATAGAGAGAGGGGGAGAGAGGAGGGGGATGAAGAGAGAGAGAGAGAGAAGAAGGGGAGGGGAGAGGGGGAAGAGATAGAGAGAGAGAAGGGGAGAGAGGAGGGGGATGAAGAGAGAGAGAGAGAGAGAGAGAAGTGGGGGAGGGGGAGAGGGGGAAGAGAGAGAGAGGAGGGGGATGAAGAGAGAGAGAGAGAGAGAGAGAGAGAAGAGGGGAGGGAGGGGGAGAGGGGGAAGAGATAGAGAGAGAGAGGAGGGGGATGAAGAGAGAGGAGAGGAGGGGGAGGGAGAGGAGGGGGAGAGGGAGAGGAGGGAGAGAGAGAGAGAGAGAGAGAGAGAGAGAGAGAGGAGGGGGATGAAGAGAGAGAGAGAGGAGAGGAGGGAGAGGAGGGGGAGAGAGAGAGGAGGGGGAGAGAGAGAGAGAGAGAGAGAGAGAGAGGAGGGGGAGGGGGAAAGGGAGGCAGGTGGTGCCACAGATTGTCATCAGGCATTTCCATTGACGTCTGTGAGCACGCTCGCCGGTGGCGGAAACAGAACAGAGGTCAAAGGTTGTTGGCGAAAAACGTGGTTAGAGGTCAACACGTCCAGTAGATTTGGTAGAGAGAGGCTACACAGCCATTAGATACTGTACATACACAGCCGGGTAGTATAGACACAGACAGGGGCGCTTCAGAGCTGTTGCAGCATCACATATACAGAGGTTAGATACACATCCAGAGACACTTCATAGCTGCAGAGTTTACATGGAGAGAGAGAGAGAGAGAGAGAGAGAGAGAGAGAGAGAGAGAGAGGAGAGAGGAGAGAGAGAGAGAGAGAGAGAGAGAGAGAGAGAGGAGAGAGAGAGAGAGAGAGAGAGAGAGAGGAGAGAGAGGGAGAGAGAGAGAGAGAGCTGCTGCTGTTACAGCTGGCTGGGACACAGACAGAGAGACCTCTTCAGAACTGGTGGTGGACAGAAGACTGCTAGACTGCTAGGCAGCAGGGGTTAACTATGGAAGGATTCTTCAGATATACCTTTACAGAGAAGACTCCAAGGTAGGGGGAACACCATAGGAATACAATGGAATAACACTATAGGAATAGAATGGAATAACACAATGGGAATAGAATGGAATAACACAATAGGAATAAAATGGAATAACACAATTGGAATAGAATGGAATAACACTATAGGAATAGAATGGAATAACACTATAGGAATAGAATGGAATAACACAATGGGAATATAATGGAATAACACAATAGGAATAGAATGGAATAAAACAATAGGAATAGAATGGAATAACACAATAGGAATAGAATAAATTCTCTTAACAGAAAGCTTCTATTTCTGTGAGATAAACATGGAAGGACGTTTCAGAGCTTGCAGTTAGGGACAGGATTCCTAGGCTGGGGTAATATACATGTGGACAGACACTTATGGAAGTGGGATGGAGGTAACCGTTGTAGCTGTGTTATATATGTAGCTGTGTAACCGTGTTGTTAGGAATGATTAGAGTTTACTTGTTAGGAATGATTAGAGGTTACTTGTTGTTAGGAATGATTAGAGGTTACTTGTTGTAGAATGATTAGAGGTTACTGGTTGTTAGGAATGATTAGAGGTTAATTGTTGTAGAATGATTAGAGGTTACTGGTTGTTAGGAATGATTAGAGGTTACTTGTTGTAGAATGATTAGAGGTTAATTGTTGTAGAATGATTAGAGGTTACTTGTTGTAGAATGATTAGAGGTTACTGGTTGTTAGGAATGATTAGAGGTTACTGGTTGTAGAATGATTAGAGGTTACTTGTTGTTAGGAATGATTAGAGGTTACTGGTTGTAGAATGATTAGAGGTTACTAGTTGTTAGGAATGATTAGAGGTTACTGGTTGTAGAATGATTAGAGGTTACTGGTTGTTAGGAATGATTAGAGGTTACTTGTTGTTAGGAATGATTAGAGGTTACTTGTTAGGAATGATTAGAGGTTACTTGTTGTAGAATGTTTAGAGGTTACTGGTTGTTAGGAATGATTAGAGTTTACTTGTTGTTAGGAATGATTAGAGGTTACTGGTTGTTAGGAATGATTAGAGGTTACTTGTTGTAGAATGATTAGAGGTTACTTGTTGTTAGGAATGATTAGAGGTTACTGGTTGTTAGGAATGATTAGAGGTTACTGGTTGTAGAATGATTAGAGGTTACTGGTTGTTAGGAATGATTAGAGGTTACTGGTTGTTAGGAATGATTAGAGGTTACTTGTTGTTAGGAATGATTAGAGGTTACTTGTTGTAGAATGATTAGAGGTTACTAGTTGTGAGGAATGATTAGAGGTTACTTGTTGTTAGGAATGATTAGAGTTTACTGGTTGTAGAATGATTAGAGGTTACTTGTTGTTAGGAATGATTAGAGGTTACTTGTTGTAGAATGATTAGAGGTTACTTGTTGTAGAATGATTAGAGGTTACTTGTTGTTAGGAATGATTAGAGTTTACTTGTTAGGAATGATTAGAGGTTACTGGTTGTAGAATGATTAGAGGTTACTTGTTGTTAGGAATGATTAGAGGTTACTTGTTGTAGAATGATTAGAGGTTACTTGTTGTAGAATGATTAGAGGTTACTGGTTGTAGAATGATTAGAGGTTACTGGTTGTAGAATGATTAGAGGTTACTTGTTGTTAGGAATGATTAGAGGTTACTTGTTGTAGAATGATTAGAGGTTACTGGTTGTTAGGAATGATTAGAGGTTACTGGTTGTAGAATGATTTGAGGTTACTTGTTGTAGAATGATTAGAGGTTACTGGTTGTAGAATGATTAGAGGTTACTGGTTGTAGAATGATTAGAGGTTACTTGTTGTAGAATGATTAGAGGTTACTTGTTGTAGAATGATTAGAGGTTACTTGTTGTTAGGAATGATTAGAGGTTACTTGTTGTAGAATGATTAGAGGTTACTTGTTATAGAATGATTAGAGGTGACTTGTTGTTAGGAATGATGGCATTGGTTGACTTCTTGCTGAAGCAACAATGTGCACTAGTGCGCTGTGACCCTGTGTGTCCACACATAATGGGATACTTACACAGTAGGCGGGCATAGGTCATGGCCACGTCCCAAAATGGTAACCTATTTCCTTTATATCACACTACTTCTGCCCAGACTAGTGCACTATATTTGGAGGTAGATAATGTGATGCGTTAGGCAGCCATACCATTAGCGATAGGTTGGGTGTCTTGGACAGCTTAATGAGGGTACTAGAGCGGCTTGTAAATGCCCACAGTGGGCTGTGCTCACATATTTATTCTGCCATCCTCTCCACTCCTCTCCTCTCCATCTCCTCTCCTCTCCTCCCTCTTATACTATAAAGGGAATCTACACAATCCCAGGGAGATTTTATCTCCAGATCTTTCTCTCCCTCTCCCTCTCTCTGTCTCTCTGTCTCTCTCTATATCCCTCTCTTTCTCCCTCTCTCTGTCTCTCTCTATATAAATATTGCTCTCTTTCTCTCTCTCTATCTCTCTCTTTCTCTCTCTCTCTCTTTGTCTCTCTGTCTCTCTCTTTCTCTCTCTCTCTCTCTGTCTCTCTCTCTCTCTCTCTCTCTCTCTCCAAACCACTGTTGTAATAGACAGGATATCAACTCTATCCTCCTGGCACGTTTTATATTCCATCTCCCCTCCTCACCTCCCCTCTGGTCCTGCAATTATTGAACCCTGTTGGGGTTGAGATGTTGTTATTTATTTATTTATGTTGTTGTTGTTGTTATTTACAGTCAGGCTGGGGGATGTTTGTTCTGCTCCTCCTGATTCCACCCAGGGCAGTTCAACCACATCACAATATTTGCTTTCGACCACGTCTTAAAAAAAAAATAAAAAATCAGGCTCCCTCTCTCCCTGCTTGCTGATGCCTTATCATAATTGTTCAGTGGGCTATGTGATGTTGTTATGTTGCTGGACTGAAGACAGAAAGACACCATCATAGGTATAAGGGACAGACAGTCCCAACTAGCAGCGTAGAGGACAGACAGTCCCAACTAGCAGCGTAGAGGACAGACAGTCCCAACTAGCAGCGTAGAGGACAGACAGTCCCAACTAGCAGCGTAGGGGACAGACAGTCCCAACTAGCAGCGTAGAGGACAGACAGTCCCAACTAGCAGCGTAGAGGACAGACAGACCCAACTAGCAGCGTAGGGGACAGACAGTATAGAGAACAGGACAACATTACATTATAGAGAACAGGACAACATTATAGAGAACAAGACAACATTACATTATAGAGAACAGGACAACATTACATTATAGAGAACAAGACAACATTACATTATAGAGAACAGGACAACAATACATTATAGAGAACAGGATAACATTACAGAGAACAGGACAACATTACATTATAGAGAACAGGACAACATTACATTATAGAGAACAGGATAACATTACATTATAGAGAACAGGACAACATTATAGAGAACAAGACAACATTACATTATAGAGAACAGGATAACATTACATTATAGAGAACAGGACAACATTACATTATAGAGAACAGGACAACATTACATTACAGAGAACAGGACAACATTACATTATAGAGAACAGGAGAACATTATAGAGAACAGGACAACATTACATTATAGAGAACAGGACAACATTACATTACAGAGAACAGGACAACATTACATTATAGAGAACAGGACAACATTACATTACAGAGAACAGGACAACATTACATTATAGAGAACAGGACAACATTACATTATAGAGAACAGGACAACATTATAGAGAACAGGACAACATTACATTATAGAGAACAGGACAACATTACATTATAGAGAACAGGACAACATTACATTATAGAGAACAGGATAACATTACATTATAGAGAACAGGACAACATTATAGAGAACAAGACAACATTACATTATAGAGAACAGGATAACATTACATTATAGAGAACAGGACAACATTATAGAGAACAGGACAACATTACATTATAGAGAACAGGACAACATTACATTATAGAGAACAGGACAACATTACATTATAGAGAACAGGACAACATTACATTACAGAGAACAGGACAACATTACATTATAGAGAACAAGACAACATTACATTACAGAGAACAGGACAACATTACATTATAGAGAACAGGACAACATTACATTATAGAGAACAGGACAACATTATAGAGAACAAGACAACATTACATTATAGAGAACAGGACAACATTACATTATAGAGAACAAGACAACATTACATTACAGAGAACAGGACAACATTACATTATAGAGAACAGGACAACATTACATTATAGAGAACAGGACAACATTATAGAGAACAAGACAACATTACATTATAGAGAACAGGACAACATTACATTATAGAGAACAGGACAACATTATAGAGAACAGGACAACATTACATTACAGAGAACAGGAGAACATTACATTATAGAGAACAAGACAACATTACATTATAGAGAACAGGACAACATTATAGAGAACAGGACAACATTACATTATAGAGAACAGGACAACATTATAGAGAACAAGACAACATTACATTACAGAGAACAGGACAACATTACATTACAGAGAACAGGACAACATTACATTATAGAGAACAGGACAACATTACATTACAGAGAACAGGACAACATTACATTACAGAGAACAGGACAACATTACATTATAGAGAACAGGACAACATTACATTACAGAGAACAGGACAACATTATAGAGAACAGGACAACATTACATTATAGAGAACAGGACAACATTACATTATAGAGAACAGGACAACATTACATTATAGAGAACAGGACAACATTATATAGAACAGGACAACATTACATTATAGAGAACAGGACAACATTACATTATAGAGAACAGGACAACATTACATTATAGAGAACAGGACAACATTACATTATAGAGAACAGGACAACATTATATAGAACAGGACAACATTACATTATAGAGAACAGGACAACATTATAGAGAACAAGACAACATTACATTATAGAGAACAGGATAACATTACATTACAGAGAACAGGACAACATTATAGAGAACAGGACAACATTATAGAGAACAGGACAACATTACATTATAGAGAACAGGACAACATTACATTATAGAGAACAGGACAACATTACATTATAGAGAACAGGATAACATTACATTATAGAGAACAGGACAACATTACATTATAGAGAACAGGACAACATTACATTATAGAGAACAGGACAACATTACATTATAGAGAACAGGACAACATTACATTATAGAGAACAGGACAACATTACATTACAGAGAACAGGACAACATTACATTATAGAGAACAGGAGAACATTATAGAGAACAGGACAACATTACATTATAGAGAACAGGACAACATTACATTACAGAGAACAGGACAACATTACATTATAGAGAACAGGACAACATTACATTACAGAGAACAGGACAACATTACATTATAGAGAACAGGACAACATTACATTATAGAGAACAGGACAACATTACAGAGAACAGGACAACATTACATTATAGAGAACAGGACAACATTATAGAGAACAAGACAACATTACATTACAGAGAACAGGAAAACATTACATTATAGAGAACAGGACAACATTACATTACAGAGAACAGGACAACATTACATTATAGAGAACAGGACAACATTACATTACAGAGAACAGGACAACATTACATTATAGAGAACAGGACAACATTACATTATAGAGAACAGGACAACATTACAGAGAACAGGACAACATTACATTATAGAGAACAGGACAACATTACAGAGAACAGGACAACATTACATTATAGAGAACAGGACAACATTATAGAGAACAAGACAACATTACATTACAGAGAACAGGACAACATTACATTATAGAGAACAGGACAACATTATAGAGAACAGGACAACATTACATTACAGAGAACAGGACAACATTATAGAGAACAAGACAACATTACATTACAGAGAACAGGACAACATTACATTATAGAGAACAGGAGAACATTATAGAGAACAAGACAACATTACATTACAGAGAACAGGACAACATTACATTACAGAGAACAGGACAACATTACATTATAGAGAACAGGACAACATTACATTACAGAGAACAGGACAACATTACATTACAGAGAACAGGACAACATTACATTATAGAGAACAGGACAACATTACATTATAGAGAACAGGACAACATTACATTATAGAGAACAGGACAACATTACATTATAGAGAACAGGACAACATTACAGAGAACAGGACAACATTACATTACAGAGAACAGGACAACATTACATTATAGAGAACAGGAGAACATTATAGAGAACAAGACAACATTACATTACAGAGAACAGGACAACATTACATTACAGAGAACAGGACAACATTACATTATAGAGAACAGGACAACATTACATTACAGAGAACAGGACAACATTACATTATAGAGAACAGGACAACATTACAGAGAACAGGACAACATTACATTACAGAGAACAGGAAAACATTACATTATAGAGAACAGGACAACATTACATTACAGAGAACAGGACAACATTATAGAGAACAGGACAACATTACATTACAGAGAACAGGACAACATTACATTATAGAGAACAGGACAACATTACATTACAGAGAACAGGACAACATTATAAAGAACAGGACAACATTACATTACAGAGAACAGGACAACATTACATTATAGAGAACAGGACAACATTACATTACAGAGAACAGGACAACATTACATTATAGAGAACAGGACAACATTACATTATAGAGAACAGGACAACATTACATTATAGAGAACAGGACAACATTACATTATAGAGAATAGGACAACATTACATTATAGAGAACAGGACAACATTACATTACAGAGAACAGGACAACATTACATTATAGAGAACAGGACAACATTATAGAGAACAGGACAACATTACATTATAGAGAACAGGACAACATTATAGAGAACAGGACAACATTACATTATAGAGAACAGGACAACATTATAGAGAACAAGACAACATTACATTATAGAGAACAAGACAACATTACATTATAGAGAACAGGACAACATTACAGAGAACAGGACAACATTACATTACAGAGAACAGGACAACATTACATTATAGAGAACAGGACAACATTACCTTATAGAGATCAGGATAACATTACATTATAGAGAACAAGACAACATTACATTATAGAGAACAGGACAACATTACATTATAGAGAACAGGACAACATTACATTATAGAGAACAGGACAACATTACATTACAGAGAACAGGACAACATTACATTATAGAGAACAGGACAACATTACATTATAGAGAACAGGACAACATTACATTATAGAGAACAGGACAACATTACATTATAGAGAACAGGACAACATTACATTATAGAGAACAGGACAACATTATAGAGAACAGGACAACATTACATTATAGAGAACAGGATAACATTACATTACAGAGAACAGGACAACATTACATTATAGAGAACAAGACAACATTACATTACAGAGAACAGGACAACATTACATTACAGAGAACAGGACAACATTACATTACAGAGAACAGGAGAACATTATAGAGAACAGGACAACATTACATTACAGAGAACAGGACAACATTACATTACAGAGAACAGGAGAACATTACATTATAGAGAACAGGACAACATTACATTATAGAGAACAGGACAACATTATAGAGAACAGGACAACATTACATTATAGAGAACAGGACAACATTACATTACAGAGAACAGGACAACATTACATTACAGAGAACAGGAGAACATTATAGAGAACAGAATAACATTACATTACAGAGAACAGGACAACATTACATTATAGAGAACAGGACAACATTACATTATAGAGAACAGGACAACATTACATTATAGAGAACAGGATAACATTACATTACAGAGAACAGGACAACATTACATTACAGAGAACAGGAGAACATTACATTACAGAGAACATGTTAATAGGAGAGAACAGGAGAATGAAGTGGGTGGGAGGAGAGTGCACTCTGATCCACTAGTTAAGACAGGTGGAGAGATTTGTATTTATTATGGATCCCCGTTAGCTGCTGCCAAGGCCCTCAGGCCCCTACTCCACCACTACCACATATCTACAGTACTAAATCCATGTGTATGTGTGTGTATAGTGTGTATGTTATCATGTGTTAGTGTGTGTGTCTGTGCCAATGTTTGTGTTGCTTCACAGTCCCCGTTGTTCCATAAGGTGTATTTGTTCATCTGTTTTTTAAATCTGATTCTCCTGCTGCATCAGTTACCTGATGTGGAATAGAGTTCCATGTAGTCATGGCTCTATGTAGTACTGTGCTCCTCCCATATTCTGTTCTGGACTTGGGGACTGTGAAGAGACCTCTGGTGGCATGTCTTGTGGGGTATGCATGGGTGTCTGAGCTGTGTGCCAGTAGTTTAGACAGACCTCTGGTGGCATGTCTTGTGGGGTATGCATGGGTGTCTGAGCTGTGTGCCAGTAGTTTAAACAGGCCTCTGGTGGCATGTCTTGTGGGGTATGGATGGGTGTCTGAGCTGTGTGCTAGTAGTTTAGACAGACCTCTGGTGGCATGTCTTGTGGGGTATGAATGGGTGTCTGAGCTGTGTGCCAGTAGTTTAGACAGACAGCTCGGTGAATTCAACATGTCAATACCTCTCATAAATAAAAGTAGTGATGAAGTCAATCTCTCCTCCACTTTCAGCCAGGAGAGATTGACATGCATATTATTAATATTAGCTCTCTGTGTGCATCCAAGGGCCAGCCGTGCTGCTCTGTTCTGAGCCAATTGTAATTGAAGTCCTTTTTTTGTGGCACCTGACCACAGGTGTGACAAAACTAGGGCCTGTAGGACCTGCCTTGTTGATAGTGTTGTTAAGAAGGTAGAAACTAGGGCCTGTAGGACCTGCCTTGTTGATAGTGTTGTTAAGAAGACAGAGCAGTGCTTTATTATGGACAGACTTCTCCCCATCTTAGCTACTGTTGTATCAATATGTTTTGACCGTGACAGTTTACAATCCAGGGTTACTCCAAGCAGTTTAGTCACCTCAACTTGCTCAATTTCCATATTATTTATTACAAGATTTAGTTTAGGTTCAGGGTTTAGTGAATGATTTGTCCCAAATACAATGTTTTTAGTTTTAGAAATATTTAGGACTAATTTATTCCTTGCCACCCACTCTGAAACTAACTGCAGCTCTTTGTTGAGTGTTGCAGTCATTCCAGTCGCTGTAGTAGCTGACGTGTATAGTGTTGAGTCATCCGCATTCATAGACACTCTGGCTTTACTCAAAGTCAGTGGCATGTCGTTAGTAAAGATTGAAAAAAATAAAGGGGCCTAAACAGCTGCCCTGGGGAATTCCTGATTCTACCTGGATTATGTTTGAGAGGCTTCCATTAAAAAACACCCTCTGTGTTCTGTTAGACAGTTAAATCTTAATCCACATTATAGCAGGGGGTGTAAAGCCATAACACATATGTTTTGCCAGCAGCAGACTATGATCGATAATGTCATGTCTTCCGCCAAAGTTGGTGCCTCTCCTTGTTCGGGCGGCGTTCGGCGGTCATCGTCAACCGGCTTTCTAGCTGCCACCGATCCATGTTTTTTTGTCCATTTGTTATGTCTTGATTGTTCACACCTGGTTCCCATCTCGTTAGGATTTAAACCCTCTGGTTCTCATTATATTGTGTGCGTTATTATTTTTCCTGTTGTCGTTGTTATTTGTGTTTTGTGATTATTGTTTTTTCCCTGAGTGGATTTTGATTGATGAACTTTGCTAGAGTAAATACGCTATTTTTACTCAGTTCGGTGTCCTGCGCTTGACTCTTTTCCTCATCTCCACTATACTGACAGATAATGTCAAAGGTCGCACTGAAGTCTAACAAAACAGCTCCCACAATCTTTTTATCATCAATTACTCTCATCCAATATTCAGACATTTGTGTAAGTGCTGTGCTTGTTGAGTGTCCTTCCCTATAAGCGTGCTGAAATTCTGTTGTCAATTTGTTTACTGTGACATAGCATTGTATCTGGTCAAACACAATTTTTTCCAGAAGTTTACTAAGGATTGGTAACAGGCTGATTGATTGGCTATTTGAGCCAGTAAAGGGGGCTATTCTTGGGTAGCGGAATGACTTTAGCTTCCCTCCAGGCCTGAGGGCGCACAAGCTCTCTAGAGGGCTTAAATTAAAAATATGGCAAATAGTAATGGCAATATCGTCCTCTATTATCCTTAGTAATTTTCTATCCAATTTGTCAGATCCCGGTGGCTTGTCGTTGTTTTTTCACCTCTTCCACACTGACTTTACGGAATTCAAAAGTACAATTCCTGTCTTTTATAATTTGGTCAGTTATACTTGGATGTGTAGTGTCAGCGTTTGTTGCTGGCATGTCATCCCTAAGTCTGCTAATCTTGCCAATGAAAAATCATTAAAGTAGTTGGCAATATCAGTGGGTTTTGTGATGAATGAGCCATCTGATTCAGTGAATGATGGAGCTGAGGTTGCCTTTTTTCCCACAATTTAATTAAAGGGGCTCCAAAGCTTTTTACTATCGTTCTTTACGTCATTTCTCTTTGTTTCATAGAGTAGTTTCTTCTTCTTTTTAATCAGTTTAGTCACATGATTCCTCCATTTGCGGTACGTTTGCCAATCGGTTGTGCAGCCAGACTTAATTGCCATTCCTTTTGCCTCATCCCTCTCAACCATACAATTTTTAAATTGTTCAGCGATTTAGCAGTTTTTACAGTCCTTTTCTTAATGGGTGCTTATTAGTCTAGAGGCGAAATAAACGCACACCTATTTAGGCGAGGTGCTGACTAACGGAGTGGAACACTTAAAATATAAAGGAGAGCCACACACTCTAGGAGCTCAAGATGCAAAAATATGTATGTCCAACGTTTGGACAGACAAGCTGTTTTCATCAGGGTATAGTGACAAACACTGCAGGATGACTCGTTTATATGGTGTTACATGACTCACACAGGTGTCTGTAATCATGGTGTGGCCTGATATCGTTGGTTAATTCTCATATATATTAAAATAGCATAAGAAAAACATAAATGGATAGCGTACGATCATAGATACAATTTGGCTACATGAGCCTACAAACATTTACAATCGCAAAATCACAATAATCACAAGAATGGCTTCAGATCAAAGTCTACGTTGAGACCGAAGGGAGAAAGGGTCTTTAAATTAAAGATCCAGGCAGCCTCTCGTTTTAACAATAAATTATCAAGGTCACCCCCCTCTCCTAGGGAGGGTGACGTGATGCTGATATAACGTAGAGACGAGGTTCCCCTCTCCTAGGGAGGGTGACATGTTCGATGCTGATATAACGTAGAGACGAGGTTCCCCTCTCCTAGGGAGGGTGACATGATGCTGATATAACGTAGAGATGAGGTTCCCCTCTCCTAGGGAGGGTGACATGTTCGATGCTGATATAACGTAGAGACGAGGTTCCCCTCTCCTAGGGAGGGTGACATGTTCGATGCTGATATAACGTAGAGACGAGGTTCCTCTCTCCTAGGGAGGGTGACGTGATGCTGATATAACGTAGAGACGAGGTTCCCCTCTCCTCGGGAGGGTGACATGTTCGATGCCGATATAACGTAGAGATGAGGTTCCCCTCTCCTAGGGAGGGTGACGTGTTCGATGCCAATATAACGTAGAGACGAGGTCACGTCCTCTCCTAGGGAGGGTGACATGTTCTATACCAATATAACGTAGAGACGAGGTTCCCCTCTCCTAGGGAGGGTGACGTGTTCGATGCTGATATAACGTAGAGACGAGGTTCCCCTCTCCTAGGGAGGGTGACGTGTTCGATGCTGATATAACGTAGAGACGAGGTTCCCCTCTCCTAGGGAGGGTGACGTGTTCGATGCTGATATAACGTAGAGACGAGGTTCCCCTCTCCTAGGGAGGGTGACGTGATATTGATAGAACGTAGAGACGAGGTTCCCCTCTGTTAGGGAGGGTGACATGTTCGATGCCAATATAACGCAGAGACGAGGTTCCCCTCTCCTAGGGAGGGTGAGGTGTTCGATGCCGATATAACGTAGAGACGAGGTTCCCCTCTCCTAGGGAGGGTGACATGTTCGATGCTGATATAACGTAGAGACGAGGTTCCCCTCTCCTAGGGAGGGTGACGTGTTCGATGCTGATATAACGCAGAGACGAGGTTCCTCTCTCCTAGGGAGGGTGACGTGTTCGATGCTGATATAACGTAGAGACGAGGTTCCTCTCTCCTAGGGAGGGTGACGTGTTCGATGCTGATATAACGTAGAGACGAGGTTCCCCTCTCCTAGGGAGGGTGATGTGTTCGATGCCAATATAACGTAGAGACGAGGTTCCCCTCTCCTAGGGAGGGTGACATGTTCGATGCTGATATAACGTAGAGACGAGGTTCCCCTCTCCTAGGGAGGGTGACATGTTCGATGCTGATATAACGTAGAGACGAGGTTCCCCTCTCCTAGGGAGGGTGAGGTGTTCGATGCTGATATAACGTAGAGACGAGGTTCCTCTCTCCTAGGGAGGGTGACGTGTTCGATGCTGATATAACGTAGAGACGAGGTTCCTCTCTCCTAGGGAGGGTGACGTGTTCGATGCTGATATAACGTAGAGACGAGGTTCCTCTCTCCCAGGAAGGGTGACATGTTCGATGCCAATATAACGCAGAGACGAAATCGAGTGGTTTGCTTCCATAAAGTGGGCCCCAACTGGGTAAGTTGAGTTTTACCACCTAATGGTGCTACGATGCTCTGAGATACGTACTTTCAATTCACGCTTTGTTTTACCCACATCATTTACCACAAGGACAAGTTATAAGATAAATAACTGCCTTAGTGGAGCACGTAATAACACCTTTGATTGGGATCGATTTCCCTGTTTGGGGGAGTTTGAAGGATCTACATTTAGAAGTGCCATTGCATTGAGCACAGCCATTACACTTGTAATTTCCATCCAGTAGGGGGTGCAAATAGACGTTGTGCAGGGATATCTTGGGGTGATAAATCACAGTTTACCAGTTGGTCTCTGAGATTTCTGCCCTGTGAGAATACGACCAAGGGAAGGTCTGAAAACACATTAACGATACTGTCATCGGATCTTAGAATGTGCCGATGTTTGTGAACGATTCCCTAAATTTGTTCAGAGCGTTTTGAATGGAGGGTAGAACGCTAGAATGTTTATTTTTGCGAGACTGACCTTTTGTTTAGAATTTTCTCAATGGCAGTGTTAATGTGACCATTTTTGTACCCCATCTCCTTGAATTTTCTTTGCGTCTCAGCCATATTTCTGTCGAAATCTGATTGTTTTTGGCAAATTCTTTTGATTTGACAGAATTGACTTTAGGGCAAACTATTTTTCAAGGGAAGAGGGTGACAACTATCAGCCCTCAACAAACTGTTAGGATCAGTAGGTTTCCTGTAAAGATCAGTGTATAAAAAATTATCTTCACACAAGATCAAGGAAACTGATTTGACGTGTATCAGATTGCATAGTAAATCTCAGATGCTCAGAACAGGAGTTAAGAAAAGCATGGAACGCCTGGAGCTGTTCTGCATCACTCCTCCATAGAACAAAAATATCATCAATATACCGTTTCCAAATAATAATGTAAGTCAAGAAAACATTTGTGAGAGGATTGAAAATAGACTGTTTCTCCATGTAACCCACATACAAATCAGCATAGTTAGGAGCCATGGGGGATCCCATAGCAGTACCCTTCGCCTGAATAAAGAAATCATTTAGAAACATGAAGTAGTTGTGGGTGAGTACTATTTCAGCCAATGTTATAATGCAGCACTGGAAGGTAGTTCATCAGGGTCACGTTGCAGAAGAAAATGTTCCATGGCTTCAATACCGCCCTCGTGTGGAATATTTGTGCAACGACTCAACATCAAAAGTAACTAACAAAGTGTTATCAGGGAGACGATCAATGGATTCAATAATAGAGACAATACTGCTGGTGTCCTTTAGGAGGAGAGCTGTTCTGAGATCATACTGCTGGTGTCCTTTAGGAGGAGGGGAGCTGTTCTGAGACCATACTGCTGGTGTCCTTTAGGAGGAGGAGAGCTGTTCTGAGACCATACTGCTGGTGTCCTTTAGGAGGGGAGCTGTTCTGAGACCATACTGCTGGTGTCCTTTAGGAGGGGAGCTGTTCTGAGACCATACTGCTGGTGTCCTTTAGGAGGGGAGCTGTTCTGAGACCATACTGCTGGTGTCCTTTAGGAGGGGAGCTGTTCTGAGACCATACTGCTGGTGTCCTTTAGGAGGGGAGCTGTTCTGAGATCATACTGCTGGTGTCCTTTAGGAGGGGAGCTGTTCTGAGATCATACTGTTGGTGTCCTTTAGGAGGGGAGCTGTTCTGTGATCATACTGCTGGTGTCCTTTAGGAGGAGAGCTGTTCTGAGACCATACTGCTGGTGTCCTTTAGGAGGAGAGCTGTTCTGAGATCATACTGCTGGTGTCCTTTAGGAGGAGGGGAGCTGTTCTGAGATCATACTGCTGGTGTCCTTTAGGAGGGGAGCTGTTCTGATACCATACTGCTGGTGTCCTTTAGGGGGAGCAGGTGTTATAATGAATGGTGGAGATAGCTAGCTAGCAGGGGTTATAATGAATGGTGGAGATAGCTAGCTAGCAGGGGTTATAATGAATGGTGGAGATAGCTAGCTAGATAGCTAGGGACCAGAAGTCCCCACAAAAATAGTAAACAAACAAAAATTAGTCCCCACAAGAAAATATTATATTCTTAGGGGGTTTAGGATTAAGGTTAGGATTGGGATTGGGATTAGGATTAGGGTTAGGATTAGGATTAAGGTTAGGATTAGGGTTAAGGTTAGGATTAGGATTAAGGTTAGGGTTAGGATTAGGGTTAAGGTTAGAATTAACAATTGGCCCAGCATCGTCCGGGTTTGGCCAGGGTAGGCCGTCATTGTAAATTAGAATTTGTCGTTAACTGACTTGCCTAGTTAAATAAAGGTTTAATTATTTATGTATTTATTTTATTCAAGTTTAGGGTTAGGAGTTAGGGTTAGGGTTAAGTTTAGGGTTAGGGTTAGGGTTAGGTTTAGGGTTAGGGTTAGGAGTTAGGGTTAGGGTTAGGAGTTAGTGTTAGGGTTAGGGTTAGGGTTAGGGTTAGTAGTTAGGGTTAGGGTTTAAGGAAAATAAGATTTTGAATGGGAATCAATTGTGTCCCCACAGGGTTAGTTGTGTGAGTGTGTGTGAATCCGTGTGTGTTCCTGATCATGTGTGTTTGGGGGGGATGGAGCTATGGCTGGCTGGAGGGTTGGAGGGATGGCTGGATGGATGGCTGGATGGAGGGATGGCTGGATTGAGGAATGCTGGATGGAGCGATGGAGGGATGGCTGGATGGAGGGATGGAGGGATGGATGGATGGAGGGATGGAGGGATGGCTGGATGGAGGGATGGCTGGATGGAGGGATGGCTGGATGGATGGAGGGATGGCTGGATGGATGGATGGCTGGATGGCTGGAGGGATGGATGGATGGCTGGATGGAGGGAGGGATGGCTGTGTTTCTCACGTCTTTTCTCAGCCTAGAGGAGTGTCTCTTTTCCCCCTCTTCCCCTCTGTCTTGGAGCGGCTGTCCCCCTCTCTCTCGCTGGGTCAGGTAAAACACAGGATAGTATCACAGGTCAAACAGCCCCCTCCCCCTGCCTGCCTCCTCTATGTCTCCCTGTGTGTGTGCTCCCGTGTCTCTGCGAGGCTTTCACCTGTCATATACCCTCTTCCTATATGCCTTGGTTGATAGTTCTCAATGTTTCTACCTGTTTGCTGCCTTCACCCTTCTTCTTCTCTCCCCCCTCTCCCCTCTCTCCCTCAACCCCCCCCCCCCCCAAAAAAAAAAATCCCATGTCAATGGCCTGTGTTTGTAGAGCCGTTGCTATGCCAACCGTCCTACTTTCTGTGACTGCGCTGTTTGGAGCAGCTGATGGTCCTATCAGCACTTTTGTCTCCCTCTGCCTCCTCACGGTTACCATCGACTACTGCAGCCTGGCAACAACCACATTTAGAGCTTCCCCTGACATCCTCTCCCTCGTGGTTGATGTTGTGTTCTCCTTGGAAGACAGAAAGCTTTGGCAGGAGGAACAACAGTTAAATAACAGCCAACCATATGGTCAGATGATCAGCTATAATTTGAACAGAAAAACTTTAGATAAAAAGCTGCATAGAGGGATGGTATTACTTGTTCTTTGGTGGGATTGTAAAAAACATTTTTTTTTAGGTACTGGTCCAACACAATCCTTTCTAGACAGAGCATCATTTCTCAAGAGCATCAATCAATCAATCAATCAAATGTATTGATAGAGCCATTTTTACAACATCAGTTGTCACCTTCAATAAGCTGCATGTGTTGAGCCAGTGCCAATGTACTAGAGGAAGAACATCCAGACAGCTCTCTGCTTCCTGTTCTGCAAACCCCCTCTCCGCCACCTTGCTGAGCCCCAGTAATCCCTATCACTCAGCCTATAGGCATCTCTCTGCCTGTCAGGTCTGCTGTTGTACATCAGGCTGGATGTAGAGGGAATACAGTGATCTCGGGATAGTTCTTTGTTATTTTCCCCACTAATGGTTAAGGTTAGGATTGAGGTAGGGGAAGCTGATTCTGTACCTTTGGGGGAAACTTCACCCCAGAGGGTTTGTAGAGCAGGGGTAGAGCTGGTAGGTGGACTATTGCTCAGCCTCTCACCTGAACCTGAGAATGCTCTGTCCTGATGCATCATCTAGCTCACTGTCACTGATCCTAACATCAGTCAGCCTGGAGGCATCAGTCAGCCTGGAGGCGTCAGTCAGCCTGGAGGCGTCAGTCAGCCTGGTCAGTCAGCCTGGAGGCGTCAGTCAGCCTGGAGGCGTCAGTCAGTCTGGTCAGTCAGCCTGGAGGCGTCAGTCAGCCTGGAGGCGTCAGTCAGCCTGGAGGCGTCAGTCAGCCTGGAGGCATCAGTCAGTCTGGTCAGATGTTGTAGAGCGCGGCTGTAGGCGTAGCTCCTTGTGTGCACCATCATCAGCACACCGATCTTCCATTAACCTGTACACCTGAGAATGCATCATGACTGC